>NW_016157381.1:155118-166625 GCF_001687245.7 Rhagoletis zephyria
AGCAGAGGAAGAGGGAGGCCCCCACTGCGATGGAAAGATCAGGTGGAGAAGGACTTGGCTTCACTTGGCGTTTCCAATTGGCGTCAGTTGGCACAGAGGAGAAACGACTGGCGTGCTTTGCTGAACTCGGCCAAAATCGCTTAGAAGAAGATTCTACTTACATAGCCAGTATATATTTTAAAAAGCAGACAAATCGGCCCGTAAATACGTTAGATATAAAACTTTTATTTTTTTTGTCGTGGTGGACCTTCCGGTGGAAACACCCATATGCTAAAAAGCTACCTACGTACCGTACCGTATTTTAAGCAAATCGGACCGTAAATTCGATTTTTTCGAATAGATCAGTCCCTGGTCCACTTCTCGGAAAAAATGGACCATATATCCTAATATATACTAAAAAAGTACTTACGTACCGAATTTTAAGCAAATCGGACCATAAATGCGATTTTTTGGAATAGATCGGTCCCTGGTCCACTTCTCCGAAAAAAATGATCACATATGCTAATACATGCTAAACAGCTACCTGCGCACCGAATTTTAAGCAAATCGGACCGTAAATACGATTTTTTAGAATAGATCGGTCCCTGGACCACTTCCCGGAAAAAATGGGTCATGTATGCTAATATATGCTAAAAAGCTACTTACGTACTAAATTTTAAACAAATCGGACTATAATAAGATTTTTTCGAATAGACCGGTCCCTGGTCCACCTACCCGAAAATTTTTTTAGCCTAAAACATGATGGTTACCGAAAGCTATTTGTATACAAAATTTCATGAAAATCGGACCAGCCGTTCGCGAGATTACCTGTTACAAAAAATAGGGACTTCTCTTTATATAATTAGTATAGAAAAGAAGAAGTATAGATATAGATATTTAGGGTGCTCACAGTTCTATATTATCTACTGTGTTAATATTGCCACCTGGTAACTTTAAAACATTTTACCATGTGGTAACTTTATTTGTTGTTTGTTCCCATACTAATTAGAGATAACACTTTTGGGCAAAATTACTCGACTTTGTCTCATGTTTTGTTTTGTGTTAAACTGGCATCTCTGATCAGCTAATTATTCGCGCTAAGAAAAAATGGAAAGTGGAGCAGAAAAACATAAGGTGGGCGCAATTTAAAAGATTTTTAAATATATATCTGACTATATTTGTTTTATTGACAATTTGAAACACATGTGTGAAGGGTTGCTCACAGTTCGAGTGTGTTATCTTGTTAAAGTTGCCTCCTTTTAACTTTACAAGAAAACTGTGAATACCCTAATTGGTTATGAGACAAAATAGATATCGCCGTTTAAAGTGCAAAACCGCGTATCAACAAAATGCAAAACCGCGTATGTGAAGTTGTAGAAATTATTTTCTAGAGCGTAAAAACACTCATATGGTTCTCTTTTTTATAAAGCAATCGCATGTCTGGCTAGTATGTTTCAGGACGAATGGATAAGGATTGAGCCAAGAGCTTGTGTGAGCAAATCCAGTTTTTGGCAGCCGATGTCAGTTACGCGGTTTTGCAGAATGACGATACGCGGTTTTGTACTTTAAACGACGATATGCATGTAACGTAAGTTTCACTTCTCCAGTGTGGCCCAGGCGCACTTACTTTTTTTTTGTGTTTAATCACCTGCAATAATCATCAACAACAATAGGTTTTAAAAAAATATATTACTAGTTTTCAATAAAGTAAAAAATGGCAAATTACGTAGGGTACTCGAAAAGGCATTTCAAGCGATTAACTAGGAGAACTGCAATAGAATCTGCTAGCATAGGTGACCAAGACGATGACTCTGCGCGAATTAATCCTTACGATTTCGTTTGTAATGATACAGAGAACGTAGAAAGAAATGATGGGCAAGACAATATTCCCAATGTACAAGATAATCCTATAAAGCAGTCTTTGGCTATACGGACCTTAGAAGAGAATATTTATCATAGTGCAATGAACAAATTGTTACTAATTTTTAAAAGTAATGGATTAAACGTTCCATTGTCTATGCAAACTTTAATAAGTTCAAAAGATGTTGAAAAAAATAAAACGAGTGAAGTAGAGCCGGGTAGCTATATGCATTTTAGCATATCTAAAATGATAAATAAATACTGTGACGTAAACGTAATTTGTGACAATCAAATTAGAATCGACATAAATAGAGATGGCCTTCAACTCCTCAAAAGTTCAAATACTTCCCTTTGGCCGATATTGGGTACATTTGTTAAGAGACAAGAACTTAAGCCCTTTGTAATAGATTGTTTTGTTGGACCGAGGAAGCTGTCATGTGTTGATGAGTACTTAGCTGAATTTGTAAACGAGCTAAAGGAAACAAGTACAAATGGGTTAAGAATTGGAAATCGATCTCTAAAACTTAATATAAGAGCATTTGTATGCGATGCCCCAGCGCGGGCATTTATCACTACAACTGTTTATCACAAGTCTTTTCATGGCTGTCCTTTTTGTTATCAAATCGGCAGTCGTATTAATAACAGAGCTGTATATTCGACTACAGTAGGTATTCTAAGGACAGATGAAAGTTTTAAAGCCCGAAGCGATATAAACCACCACAAAGTGGAATATAGATTTAAACCAAATACATTAGAATCAATTGGAATAAAGTGTGTCACACAATTTCCTTTTGATCTATTACACCTTATTGATCTAGGTGTAGGCAAAAAAATGATTACCAAACTTGTACGCAATAAACTGCAACCAGCTTTCAATGTTCCGCATCAAAATAAAATTGAATTATCCACTAAGCTGATAAACCTTCGAATATATGTTCCGAAAGAATTTTGTAGGAAGCCGAGACATTTCGATGAACTTTTGAGATGGAAAGGAACTGAGTTCCGTCAATTGCTTTTGTATACCGGAATAGTAGTTTTCAAAGATATTCTATGCCAAGAAAGGTATGAACATTATTTACTGTTATGTTGCGCTTATCGCATATGGGTGTTTCCATGAAAATGTCAACCAGGACTGAAAAAATAAAAACAACTGAAAAGGGGTTTTAAGACGAATTAATAAGAGAAAAATACTCGAATTTTTATGTTATAGAAGTATTTCAGCTTATAGGAATTTTAAAACTCAAAAATGGAAGAGTAAAACTGAATGTGTCTTCGACTCAGTTTTCTCTAATGAAATGAACTATTTTCTCTTTTCTATTAACTAAATTAAGAGATTTGAAACATTACAATTACATCTTAAAATGAAATTCGCAATAACAACTTACTATAAAAATTAGAAAAAGGAGAAATTAGAGCTCGAATAACGGTAATTTTTTGATTTGCTTCTGATAGTATTCTAATGTCGCGAACGTTATGCAAAAACATTGTATGTCTATGTCATTTGTATATTGGCAGTCGCAGGTAATGCAGATTACAATTCTTAAGCGAGAATTCTTCCAGCTAAAGATATACAGTAAAATTTTCTTTCCAACCGAAGTAAAAAAAAATTTATTACCCTTTAAAGTTTGTCGCATACGTTATTGTAGGTACGAAAAATTCAATCAAATACATCAAAACCAATGTTAATTGCAAATTTTCCATTTAAATTATTTAGAATAGTTGTAAAATAATGAAATGGTGGCGAGAAGAGTTCTCAATAAATACATTTTATTACTTACGAGAAAAATTGTCGCGTACGTTATGTCGCGTACGTTATATATATTTTTTTTTTTAATATAAAACTAGCCAGATATAATTTCTCTTAAAATATGAAAGGATTGTAAAGGTACATTATTTAGCTTAGTTTAGGCATTTTTAATGAAAAGGAAAACTCGCATGATTCGCAGACTTTCGTATATATGCGTGTTTCCATGAAAATGTAAACCGAAAATGCAAGCAAATGAATTCAAACGGCTTTATAACTTAAAATTTCGTATTCAGATGGCGGAAAAAGGTTTTGGAAACGCGAAACGGTGGAGAGAAGAACTGAAAAAATTTAATTTAGTATGTGTTACTAGTAAAAATATTGTATGGAGGAAAAATCTGTCGCGTACGTTATTATAATTTTTTGTAATAAAACCTAACCAGAGATAATTTCTATTAAAAAATGGAAGGATTGTAAAGGTACATTATTTAGCTTAGTTTAGGAATTTTTAAAGAACAGAAAAACTCTCATGATTCGCAGACTTTCGCATATATGTATATGTGCCTTAAAACCACTTCTTTTTTTGTCGCGTACGTTATCACCTGGTTTTGAACGGATATTTTCCACACCAAAGTTTCGAGGCTGCTTATTTTTTTCTCCAACATAGTACCCTTTGGTTGCAACATAACCGTAATCTTTTTTTTCAGTAACTTCTATTTTTGATAGATTTACGTCACTCTATAAGCGTACGAATGTCGCGTACGGCTGTATGGAAACACCCATATGCCTTTCCGAAAAACTTTTTCAAGCGAATATCGAGGTAGCAAAAGGTATGTTGCAGTTATTTGTCACAGATTTTTGTAAATTTTATGGTCAACATAGCATTTCATATAAAGTTCACGGACTTCTTCATTTAGTTATAATTTTGAAAATTTTTTGCATATTTTAAAGAAAAAAGTTAAGAAACCACAACATATTCTTATGCAGCTAAATAACAAACTGAACGATATTCCAATTAAGAGGAGGTTTGAGGAAACAAATTTTTTGATAGATAAAGATTTAATATCACTTAAGTTTAATGAGATATATTTTTCAAAAAAATCTCCTAATAATATCTGTTGCGTAAATGGTCATCCATGTAAAATAATTGCTCTTGGAATAAAGAATAGAAAGCATTACGTGGTCATTAAACGTTTTTTAAACATTTCACCAGTTTTTTCATATCCCATTATTTCTTCCCAAATAGGAATAGTACAAGTTAAGGAACTGGCTGAAGAAGAAGAAGTTGCTTCAATAGACACACATATTAGAAAATATTTCCCAATAATTAATTCAGACGACACATATATTTTAATTCCGATTATCCACCCAATCACAAATTAAACATTTTCCAGTTTATTGGAACTATTGAGCCGTAAATAACAATTTTTATCATCATGGATAGGCCATTTGGTAAGATTGGCAAGAAAAACAAAAAATTATTTGAAGTCTGTTAAAAATTAACAAAATTTTTATATATTTTTTCTTTAATTTTAGTTTACAACGTACCATTTCATTTAAGTCCACCTATCGCCTAACCATTCTCCGCCTAATTCTCTGCCTTGAACTACTGTTAGCTTCCCGTCAGATTCTATTCTTAGTTTCATTGAAGCATTTAGTACACTATCCTCATCTGAATTTTTAATAATATTTGTCTTATTTTTAGATCTTAAAGCAATGGTGGGTTTGTTGAAAATTTCAGTTGAGCAGCAAACAGAGGTTATCAACCAACAAAATGTTAAGCTATTTCCATCCACTACCACATACAACATTCCTTTGCAATCCATAAACGATTTGCATCATATTGAACGACAAATCAATGAAATTAATTTTGAAAGGAGCATTGTAAGTAAAATTAATTTTTAGTTTTGGAAAAATATATATGTATGCATGTATGTATAAAATGTTCATTTTTGTTCATAATAGAAAATATTCCTTAAAACGTCTATACCAGGGTTGTTGCGAATATACGCATTCGCATTCGCAACAGCGGAGCTTCCGCATTAATTTTAACATTCGCATTCGCTTTCGCATTCGCAAAAATCAATGCGGATCTTGTGCGAATATTGTAGGGACCGGAAATAACAGTTATTTTTTACAAGTTAAACTTGGCCAAATATTTGTTATTCCGAAATAAAAGTATTTTCCGGATAATAAACAAACCGCTTATCCAAATTAAACAAGTTTGGTATCAAATGAAAGAGGACTTAAATAGCTTTAAAACTGAAATGTCTAAACGAGGAAAGCCACATATTGAAAAATATTTCAATAAAAAATTTTAATTAATTACCATAGAGCAAAAGTTGGGTCAGGTATGTATTCGAATTTAAAATTTTAAAAAAATATATATAAATAGCGGTGGTAACCTTCGTTCGTTATTTCTGTATAAAAGCTATCTAGGCCTTCTTTCATATGATACCAAATTAGTTTAATTTGGATAAGCAGTTTGTTTATTATCCGCAACAAAAAATATTAGGCAAGTTTAAAGGCTCAGTTATGCATTCTTTGCATTGCATGAGAGTTGTCACATAAGGAATATGTTAAATGAGCTTTGCGTGTAAGCGGTTACCTAACTCACAGCATTACATATGTAAAAGTCTGTTGATTTTTGATTTTTACGTAAAATTTCATGCAGTGCAGTGCAGTGAAAAATATGCATAACTGAGCCTTAACTCGTAAAAAATAACTGTTATTTTCGGTCCCTGGAATATTGTGCAAGTGCACTGATAAAACGTATATCTAACCAGTCACAGAATAAAGCATTAAAAATGAATTAAAAAAACTAAGATCGAAAAACGTTGATGGTGTTACAGGTTGTCCAAATTCCGAAACAACCAAAAGAATGAGAATGGAGAACTCTTTCGAAAACAACGGTGTTTAAACAACGATCGTGCCATGATGCTAGATTGTGAATAGGAAAGTCAGGAGGATACATCCGACATTTGCAGCGCCGATGCATTTCTCAGAACGGAATTATTGCACCGCAATAAAAATAAATAAAAAAATCCTGGCGACTGAACTGAGGGAATGGTAAATTATTTTAAACTCTCGATAAATATGCGTTTCAGAGAATCTGGTTATTTCAGTTTTCTGTTACGGGTTACAGAAGGGCGAGAACTCTCCCCAAACTCAAAAATTAAAGCCCTTATTATGAGTTGCATTCGATTTTCGATCTGCGCTGGGTATCGGAGATCGGAAGTGAAATTTGTATTATGAGCTTGCAAGCGTGTCGAGATTTTCGTTGAGTATCGAATTTTCTGTCGAACAGAATTTTGCTTTCGTTGGTGTAGCGAAGTGCTAGAAAATTGTGAAAAATTTATGATTTTGCATTTGTTTTCTTACTTTTTGGCGGCTAGACACTAATTTGGAACATTTTTTATTAATTTGATGTCGTTGTAACGTCGTGATTACTAAACAAAGCTCGAAAGGCTGGTTTTACTTGTGAAAGAAAATCCCATTACTCTGTCAAAATATCTGTCTGTATGTCAAAATATATTCGAAAGACTACACTTAAACTCTCTTATACGTTTTCTGCTCCTGGCAAGTTTTCTAAGTTCTCATCCTCTGACGAATGGTTCAATCAGAACTCCGCTGTACTCACTTTTACCACGTTTTTATTAACTCGCTTTCTTTTTTATTTCGTTTTTATTTGCACAAATTTACATAAATATGTATAAGCACACTATTTAGTTGCAAAGCTTCTCGGCGGTGAAAAATATCCTATTGTGAACAGCCTAAACGAGTGAAATTCACAATAGTGCTATTCTTCACCGAATGAGTGCCATAATACCAAATGAAAATTCGTTCGATCAGCACTTTCGACTAGAGATGGGCACGGGCGGGGCTTTTGGAAGGGGCCCGACGGGCCCCTGCATAAGCCCGCGGGTACGGGCCGGAATATTTGCTGTTAGCACGAACTCGTGCGTGCCTGGGCGCTCAGTAAAATTTCATAAAAGCACGAATAAGCACGAAAAAGCCCGTTGCTAATACTAAAAATTTAGATGAGCTTTTGTTTTTATACAAAAAAAATAGTACATATTTAAAACTCTTTTGATAAGAGAAAGGCAAAAAAGGAAATATTTGGAAACCGATAGAGAAAATATGATACTTAGCAATTTTGTTTACATACATATCTGTACATAAAATATCTTCCACTTTTTCTACTTCCCAGAAAATATATTATAAAAATCTTTGATGTAAAATATTGATTCGATTAAGTAAATATCCATATGGACATAAACACAAAATTAAAAATATGTACATACTAGCTTATACCCGCGGGTTTAACCCCGCGCTTTTATACAAATAGGAAAAATAATTTAATGATGTTAGATTTTATTTCTGTGCCCATTTCGTTATAGCTCGTTATTTTCTAAGCGAGTTAAGGTATTTAGGCCGTTTAAAACTATGAAATTATAAAATCTCCTCTCTCTAAGTTTACCTTAAAAGGTTTCCAGGTATACGACGCGTGAACGTGAAACCTTCTTGGAGGTGCCACGGCGAGTTCTAATATTTCCAACTCAAATTTAGTAACCTGGCCATGATAAAATACCACTTCTCATTACTGTAGCAAATGCCTCAAGAGAGCTTTAGATCATAAGGTCGAACCCGGCTCTCCCTTTTCCATTTAATGAAATTTATTCTGTCTTCCACAAACACTTCCAGGAATATGTGGCAAGAAAAAGTCAATTTGTACAGGAAGTGCCACGCCCATTTTTCTTATAACCCTAATCTTCTTCCATGAATTTAGAATTGATTTTACATACCCCAGTACCAAGTCCCAGTACTCTACCATGAACATCTCTGGAGATATGCAGTATAAAACAGTAAATTTGTACGGGAGGTACCATGTCCCCTTTTCGAATAACACAAATTCTTCTCTATGAGTATGGAATTAATTTTGTATACACATCTCGGTGCCAAGTTCCAGTCCTCTGCAATAAACACCTCCAGAGATATGCAGCATAGAAAAATCAATTTGCATGGGAGTTGCCACACCACCTTTTCCAATAACTCTCATTAGTATGGTATTAGTTTGACATACATACATGCATACTAGGGATGCCAATATTAACGGAAAATTGTGATCCCGGGATTTCGGGATATTTTTTAAGTAATCCCGGGATCCCGAGATTTATCCCGGGATTTACATTGAGACATAACTTTCATGAATATGAGTAAAAATTCAACAACAGAAAGCATTTAAACATGCCATGAAATAAAACCATTTAAAATTTACGATAAACTGATTTTAAAATCACATATTTATTAATACAGACAAATATTAAAGTAATAAATTTTTAAATTGTATTTAAAAACCATGTGATTTAGGAACGCATACATCACAAATAAGAATATAAATACCAGGTACTTTTGAATGTAACCGTTAATAAAACAACATTAAACAAAAAAAACAAGGAACATGCTCGTTGCAAGGAACATGCTCGGGCGACTCATCACGTTCATCTCGCTTAGGCACAATGTTTGAATTGTGTGTTTTTAAATGCGTGTGTAAGCCCTTAGTGGATCCACCTTTCGTTTGTAAGATTTTGTTGCACTTTTTGCATTTGACTACCTCACTTTTGTCTCTAGCAACCAAATAATGAGACCATACCGACTTGGCATCGTTTGCCTTTGTATCGTGTGGAACGAATGCTGTAAAAAACAATGAACTTAATTACTCAAATGTAATTTGGGTTTTACTTACACTGAACATTTGAGCAGCTGGTAGTTTCGCTCATTATTCCTTCTGATTTTAGCTTTGTACAAAATCTTTAATTGAATTTACGATACTAATAAGCAACGGTTCTTTGAAAACCAGCTGTTGCATATATTTTCAGCTGACAATGTGGCACACTCATAGTTTTTAGCAGGGCAAAAAGGGGAAATTTTACATTCGAATAACCGGCCATTTACACGATCAAGAGATTTCTTTCAAGTTGCAATTTTATATTACATTTACATTGGACCAAAATGCGTGATCTGAAATCAGTCATTTGAAGGTGTTTACACTGCTTGATCCGCATTTGCTTTGACCTCTCATCAAATGAAAAGGGAAGACAAAAACAAAATGTATGTAAACAAACACTACATTTATTATATTGTTAATGCTTTTTGGACACAAAAAGGCAATTATTTTTTGTTTAAACTAAAAATGTGTAAAGCTCTTGTATAAATTAACAATTTTTACACACAAATTTCAAAGATTTATTTATTTCGTTGTGTTTGTTTTGTGTTTGAAAAATTCCAAATGTCAAAGACAAACCAAAGCTTTTGTGGAACTTTTGTTTCTGAGTGCGTTCAATAAAATAGTACGGCAATTGGAACGCATTTGTTTCGTGATTTTGTGTAAATGCGTCGAAATGCGTCATTCTGGAAATGTGAATTTGTATGGAGAAATGCGTGATTTGGCCTCGCATTTGAGGTTTCTCGCCCAAATGACGCATTTGGGCTCAATGTAAATGTAATATTAAGTTGTTTCTTTGACGACAGCATCGTGAAACTGAAATTGACTATCAAGTTACGTGCAGCTACGTCGCAGCTGCCAATTGTAATGAATTTTAACCAGCAGTATGTGTGATCAACTTGAAAACAAATTCTTGATCCTATACCTGAACAGCAAAAGTCGATTAATTAACACTTTTGAACTAACTGTAAAAATATAAGTGCATATACGGTTAAACTCACAGCTTACTTATACACTAGTAAATGCTTTTTTAGCCTCATTTGTAAAAATTTGTGAAAAAGCTTTCTCCGTTCGACTGAATGAGTTGATTTAGTTGTAAATATTACCAAATGATGCAGTGTTCAATTCAAATCAATCTACGCCATATTATATAACTGAATTATAACACGTTTCTTGGAAATTGAAAAGTTTTTATTTTAATCAAATTTTGTAATAAACATGTTCTTACTTTCAATCCGATATTTAAAAATGTTCGGGATCCCGGGATTAATACAAACAAATCCCGGGATTTCCGGGACCTGAAAAACACCGGGATCCCGGGATTGGCATCCCTAATGCATACATATGTATTTCCATACCAAGCTTGAGTGCTTTACCCCAAACATTTGAAGAGATATGCAATATGAAACTTTCAGTCAGTATGGAAGGTGCTACGCCTCTTTTCCAAAAACGTCCATTTTTCTCCGTGAATATGAACATGATTTCACACAGTCTTGGCAAACTGTTAATCTGATTAACGATTAAAAATTAACGATTAAAATGTTAATCGCCTTTGACGATTAAAATTAATTAGTCGTAATCAACTGTACGATTAATGATAACATTTTTTTAATCGTTAATCGCTGGCTGCGATTACGTTTAATTAATTTAAAACATTAATCGTTAATCCAATTAAAAATAAAATCTGATTAATTTGTCTAGTTTGTCCGAGTTTGAAACCAAACACCAGTTATAGTAATTATTTTGTGTTTTACGCTTCCGAAATCCGTAGTAAGTGTACTAAATTCCGTTCTGAACGGAAAACCGGTTAAGGAAGTAGCCTATTTTTCAATCCAGGTCATAAACCATCTTTGAGCAAAATTTAATTTTCAAACAGGTGGCAATTCTTAAAAAAGTAGTCTATTTTCCAGTCTAGGTCATAAGCTATCTGTGTGCATACTTTCATGCAAATCAGTTCAGTCATTTCCACGTATTAATTTAATTAAAGTTTCCTAGTACGTGATAACTCTTAAAATAGTAGCCTATTTTCCAACATAGGTCATAAGCTATCTCTGTGCGAAATGTCATGCAAATCTGTTCAGTCGTTTCCGCGTATTAATTTCATTAAAACTTTTTTAACAGGTGGCAACTCTTCCAAAAAATTTGCCTATTTTCCACTGTAGATCATAAGCTATCTGCTTGCAAAATTTGATGCAAATC
>NW_016157381.1:169105-171943 GCF_001687245.7 Rhagoletis zephyria
CGTTCAGTCTTTTCCACGTATTAATTGAATTAAACTTTTTTGGCAGGTGGTAACTCTTACTTAAAAGAGTAGCCTATTTTTCAACCTAGCTCATAAGCTATCTGTGTGAAAACTTCCATGCAAATCAGTTCACTCATTTCCGCGTATTAATTAAATTAAACATTTCTAACAGTTGGCAACTCTTAAGAAAGGTAGCCTACTTTCTAACCTAGGTCATAAGCTATCTATGTGCAAAATTTCATGCAAATCCGTTTAGTCGTTTCCGCGTATTAATTTAATTAAACTTTTTTAACAGGTGGCAACTCTTCCAAAAAATTAGCCTATTTTCCACTGTAGGTCATAAGCTATCTGCTGGCAAAGTTTCATGCAAATCCATTCAGTCAATTCCGCGTATTAATCTAATGAAACTTTTTTAACTGGTGGCAACTCTTAAGAAAAGTAGCCTATTTTCCAACCTGGGTCATAAGCTATCTGTGTGCAAATTTTCATGCAAATCCATTCAGTCGTTCCCGCATATTAAATAAATGAAACTTTTTTAACAGGTGGCAACTCTTAAAAAAAAAAACCTATTAACCAATCTGCCCGATAAGCTATCTGCGTACAAAATTTCATGCAAATCCGTGCAGTCGTTCCCGCGTGATGATTTCCAAAACATCCAAACATACAAACTTTCACATTTATAATATTTATTAGATTATTAGATGTATACATACAATAAAAGTTGGCTCTTTATTTCCGGGCTGGGGCGTGTCCCGTCGTGCCGGGCCGGGCCCCACTAAAATTCTTAACGTGAGGGCTCGTGCGTGTTTTTGAAAGTTGATTTTGCACTCGTGCCGGGCCGGGCCTGAAAATTTAGGCCCGTGCCCATCTCTACTTTCGACCACAGTCGAAGATCGAATGCAACTCATAATAGAGGCCTAAGATTAGTGCCACAAGAGATTATTTTGCGAGATTTAGCCGATTGGGTATTTGAACCTCAGCCTGGTGTAATTAATCAAAACCACTTGAAGGATCGATCCATTTCGCGTTCACAAAATAAGCACTGTACGATAGTTAATAAGGAAATTGTTAATATGTTGTCCGGAGTAGAAATGGCGTCGATATCTACTGTCGTTTCTGAATATCCACAGGAGCAAGTAGAAGTAGGGGAGTTGCACCTCATGACAATTACAATGTACTTGTTTGGATGCCGTAATACAAATATGTACATATAAAGGCTTAGTTAATGGACTTTAACCCTTAATTATGCGAATAAAGAAAATCACACAATTAGTCGCATGGGGTCTCCAGTGACCCCAATAAAAGTGTTGAAAAAACGAAGTGTGTATTATCAAAAATATTAAAGTACACTATTATCGTTATTGTAAAAAAAAAAAAAAAACATATTTTCGACTTCAAACTTAAAAAAAAAAATAAAAACTTATCTCTTCTAGCCGTGACTAAATAAATAAAACGAAATGTGTATTGTCATAAATATTAAAGCTCTTTATTATAGTTAACTTTAAGAAAGAAAAGCGTAACTTTGACTTCAAACTTAGATACAAAAATGAAAAATAAAAGATGTTACGTAAGTGGTCGCATGGGGTCAGGACTGAAAAGAGTAGCGACACATGCGTACACGCCGATGTTCTGGCAGACTTATTTACGTACCCCGCGGGGAGTTAGGAAGCTAGATAGAGCGCGAGCACGCTTCAAGTACTCTAAGACATTTTGTTTTCAACTTGAAATGGCCTTGACCCCATGCGCCTAATTAAGGGTTAAACATGTGATTCGAATTATACTATCCCATATAAATTAACAGCCGAGCGAATCAACACTTGCTTTTGTATTTAAACGTCGCCACTTCAAAATTATTGTAGCGTTCGCAATAACAGTAAAGAAGTCTCAAGGTCAGACTCTAGCAAGAGGATTGTTTAACGCATGGCGTATTAAGTAGAGTCCGATCCTGCCCAAATACCAAGTTAAAGTTAACTACCAAAAGCAATGCATGTTGTTCTTATAATAAAGAAATATGCAGATTTTTTAGACCACGGAGCACACCGATTTTCGGGGATTATTAATAGTTATAATAACTAGCCGGCCCCGTACGCGCTAGGTTTCGCCATGCGCTGAATGTAATAGATATTAAATTAGGGACACGATATCAAACAGAAAGTATCGATATGGTACTCATTTAATGTATCGCTTTAAAAATATCGGGTACCCATTAATATCGGAATAAAAAGACTCGATATTCCAAATATCGATACCGAAATCCAAAAAATTTATCTGAATATAGGTATCGTATATGGGCCGCTGTGGTGTAATGGTTAGAAGTGCGCAAAGCTTGAAAATGAACAAGTAAGATAGTCTAAGTTCGGGCGGAGCCGAACCTTAAATACCCGGCGCAAATATTAAATATATGATTTTCACCTTTCCGAAAGCTACCGCTACATGCTAAGCCGGGGTGTATCAATTTTGAGTAAATTAGCGTCCTTAAATTTCAAAATATTTACGTTTAAAGCATTTCTAAAATTTACCGTTATATGAAAAGCCATAATTTTAGTCCGATTTCAATAATTTTCATCGTTTTGCTTTTATGTAGCAAGCACAATAAAAATACCGAGTTTGGTACAAATTGGTAGAACGGTTACCGAGATACATATATGTGATCATAAGTGGGCGGTGCCTCGCCCATTTTCCAAAATTTTATTATAGACGTATTTCCTGGTAAGGAATTGTTGCAAGCATCAATTTTGAATAAATTGGCTTTAATATTTACTGATTTATCGAAGATTTCGTATTTCTCCAAATTACCGTTATATGAGATGTGGGCGTGGTTATTGTCCGATTTTAAAA
>NW_016157381.1:174392-176649 GCF_001687245.7 Rhagoletis zephyria
GATGTGGGCGTGGTTATTGTCCGATTTTAAAAATTTTCGGCCATTTGGTATCCTGTACCAAGGCTGTGCCAAGTTTGGAAGAAATCGGTGCAGCGGTTGACATGTAACCATAAGTGGGCGTGGCTACGCCCATTTTTTAAAAATTTATAACATTCTTATTTTTCGTCTAAAAATTATTGTAAATATCAATTTTGAGTTAATAATCTTCCGTAGTTACTAAAATATCGCAGTTTTCGTATTTCTGAAAGTTACCGTTATATGGGAGGTAGGCGTGGTTATTGTCCGATTTTGCCCATTTTCAATACCGTCCGTCCTACGCCCGAAAGAAGTACACGTACCAAGTTTCGTTAAGATATCTTAATTTTTACTCGAGTTATCGTGTGCACAGACGGACGGACAGACGGACGGACGGACGGACAGACAGTCACCGCTTAATCGATTTCTCTTTTCATCCTGATCATTTATGTATACATTTGTCTATATCTATCTCGATTCGTT
This sequence comes from Rhagoletis zephyria, assembly GCF_001687245.7. Classification (NCBI taxonomy): domain Eukaryota; kingdom Metazoa; phylum Arthropoda; class Insecta; order Diptera; family Tephritidae; genus Rhagoletis; species Rhagoletis zephyria. The sequence goes on from NW_016157381.1 coordinate 174,891, forward strand.
TTGCCTGTTACAAACAACCGTTATGTGAACAAAGTTATAATACCACTGTGCACAAGTGCGCTCGGGTATAAAAACAGCTTCCTATTAAAACAAAATCGCCGTTCAAAGTCGACATAAAACTGTAGGGACCCCTTTTGTGCCACAACATTACGACACGACTGGGCTTAGCCGCGACTGTGGTTGTGGCCAGATTAGATCTATTTCTATTTTTCCAGCGACAGATAAGGTTCTGCCTCTTCTTTTATGTCAAACTCATACAAATTTATCATGTCGCTGCCCGTTCAAAAAAATCATCTCGTCATCGACAAAGCGTTTATATAATGAAGGTAACAAATTGGAAGCTGTGACCCGTGTTCAGAACTTAAGGCGCACGCGACAAATCGGAGGAGAATCTCGGTCAAACACTAACATATTGTGTAACAACACGTAGAGATTGTGGTGTTGACTTAAAACATCGAAGTTGCGGGTTCAAATTCCACTACATGCAATCCTAACTATATTACAAATTTCTGCTCTTTAAAGCCCAATTTATATCGGGAAGAATTGTTAATAACATTATCCTTGTAATGTTAGTTTATGACATTCGATAAGATTCTAGGGTTCTGGTACACGATTCTAAAAAATATCGTTTTAAAACTATCGAGTAGAAAATATCGGTATCGAATGCCAAAACTATCGATATGGTATCGTATCGTATCGAAATTCGTGTCCCTATATTAAATGAGATGCGATTGACAACTAAACAGGTTGCAACTCTACTAAAAAAATAATATGTAATTGCGCATCTGGAGGCCAAGCCCTTTCATTTAACACCTCATTTCTTGTAATCCAACGAAGAGCCCATATTTTTTAATTTTTTCGCACAGAACCTTCGAACCTTACTGCAAATCGAAAGGTCAAGCCGTATCATTTGACATTTCATTTTTATACCCGAGCGAACTTGTGCACAAGGGTATATTAATTTTGTTCACATAACGGTTGTTTGTAACAACCAAAACGAATCGAGATAGATATAGAAAAATGTATACATAAATGCTTAGAATGAATAGAGAAGTCCATTAAGCCATGTCGGTCTGTTCGTCCGTCTGTCCGTCTGTCCGTCCGTCCGTGTACACGATAACTCGAGCAAAAATTGAGATATCTGAACGGAATTTGGTATCTAGGTTTCCATTTATCCAAGGTAATTTGGTATTGAAAATGGGCGAAATCGGACCGTAACCACGCCCACTTCCCATATAACGGTAATTTTCAGAAATACGAAAACTGCGATATTTTAGTAACTACTGGAGATTATTCACTCAAAATTGATATTTATAATAATTTTTAGACGAAAAATAAGAATATTATAAATTTTTGGAAAATGGGCGTAGCCACGCCCACTTATGGTTACATGTGTATATCTTGGTAACCGCTGCACCAATTTCTTCCAAACTTGGCACAGTTGTTGACCTTGGTACACCATATCAAATGGCCGAAACTTTTTAAAATCGGACAATAACCACGCCCACATCCCATATAACGGTAATTTAGAGAAATGCAAAATCTTCGATAAATCAGCAAATATTAAAGCTAAGTTATTCAAAATTTATGCTTGCAAAAATTCTTAACCAAGAAATACGTTTATGATAAAATTTTGGAAAGTGGGCGTGGCACCGCCCACTTATGATCACATATATGTATCTCGGTAACCGTTCTACCAATTGGTACCAAACTCGGTACGGTTATTGTGCTTGCCGCTTTTCATACAACGGTAAATTTG
>NW_016157381.1:176743-176942 GCF_001687245.7 Rhagoletis zephyria
TCTGTCCGTCCGTCCGTGTACACGATAACTCGAGCAAAAATTGAGATATCTGAACGGAATTTGGTATCTAGGTTTCCATTTATCCAAGGTAATTTGGTATTGAAAATGGGCGAAATCGGACTTTAACCACGCCCACTTCCCATATAACGGTAATTTCCAGAAATACGAAAACTGCGATATTTTAGTAACTACTGAAGAT
>NW_016157381.1:176979-184402 GCF_001687245.7 Rhagoletis zephyria
AGATTATTCACTCAAAATAGATATTTACAATAAGTTTTAGACGAAAAATAAGAATATTATAAATTTAAGATTATTCACTCAAAATTGATATTTACAATAAGTTTTAGACGAAAAATAAGAATATTATAAATTTTTGGAAAATGGGCGTAGCCTCGTGCACTTATGGTTACATGTGTATTTCTTGGTAACCGCTGCACCAATTTCTTCCAAACTTGGCACAGTTGTTGACCTTGGTACACCATATCAAATGGCCGAAAATTTTTAAAATCGGACAATAACCACGCCCACATCCCATATAACGGTAATTTAGAGAAATGCAAAATCTTCGATAAATCAGCAAATATTAAAGCTAAGTTATTCAAAATTTATGCTTGCAAAAATTCTTAACCAAGAAATACGTTTATGATAAAATTTTGGAAAGTGGGCGTGGCACCGCCCACTTATGATCACATATATGTATCTCGGTAACCGTTCTACCAATTGGTACCAAACTCGGTACGGTTATTGTGCTTGCCGCTTTTCATACAACGGTAAATTTGAGAACTGCTTGAAACTTCAAAATTTCGAAATTTAAGGACCCTAATTTACTCAAAATTGATACGCCCCGGCTTACCATGTAGCGGTAGCTTTCGGAAAGGTGAAAGTCACATATTAAATACTTGCGCCGGGTATTTAATGTTCGGCTCCGCCCGAACTTAGACTTTCTTACTTTTTTAAATTGAATGAACTGTGTAAATCTAATGTCATTAACAAAAAATGCCCTCACGTATTATACATACATAATTTTTATTTAGGTATCTCATTTTGTAATCCAAACAACGGCGAAAATCTTTTAACTTTTTAATAGGTGGCAACCCTACTCAGGAAAATCACACATTAGGTCCATGGGCGTAGCCAGGTAGGGGCAGGGGGGTGCTCGAGCCGCCCCCCCCCCTAACTTTCAAATTTTGCTTATATATATATAAAATAGTACCCTGAAATGCCAGCTTAATAGGGTCGAGCCCTCTTCCCCCCCTAAATTTCATTCTGGCTACGCCGATGATTAGGTCCATTCCTTATCTTTTCTGACTGAAATCTGAAAAGTATCGAAAAGCAAGAGCGTAAGCCAAATGCGCTCACTAAAAGAAAATAACAGGAAAAACTAAAAGAACGCAAAAAACCAAATTTTTAGTCCAAAGAATGGCAACAACAAAACTAAGGTCAAATAAGAATAGAAATGTGTGGGGTAATAAAACTGCACATGTAGATATAATAAAACTTAACAATCTTTATTAACTCACAAATTTGATGCTTAGCAAAACTAAAGAACACTTTTTGGTGCGTGTTGCATGTAGAAGCTTCTAGAAGGTTCTATCGCACGAAAAGAAAACGATAAAGCTCAAAGTACGAATATCAATAAAGAAAACTGAAAACAGTGCTGCCAGATGCGATGCTTTAATGCTAAGTTCCCACACTACTCCCCCCCAAATGAAGGCCTTAGGTGGGAACCCCTAAGGTCGAGTTGAAAATCCCGAACTTTGCGCTGTCGTCGTGTTGCTCCTGCTTTGTTGTATGGGCAGACTCGTTGATGTGTAAGGCTGCTGCGGGTTCTTAGGTTTGATGAGAACACGTCTGTGGGGTGTACTGTCGAAAACCTCGTCGCTGGCCAAATGGGCTGGTTTAAGGCGCTCGATGCTTACATTCGTTTCCCTGCCGTTTACCTCAATTGTGAAAACCCGTTCGTCGAACCTTTTGATGACTTTGTGCGAGCCTGAATACGGTTGGTCTAGGGGTCGCTTGGTTGCGTCAACTCTCAGAAATACGTGTGTGCATGTAGCCAATTCTTTGAAGCAAAAGGTTTTCTGTCGGCAGTGGTGAGCAGTGGGCGCTGGTCTGATTTTTCTCATATGGGATCGGAAATCCTTGAGGAAAACCTGCGAATCCACTGGCGGATCTCCATCTGAGAAAAATTCGCCTGGCACTCGGAGTGTTGTTCCGTATAGGTATTCTGCCGGTGACGCCTTCAGGTCTTCCTTGTAACAGGTTCTAAGCCCCAACAAGACTGTTGGCAGGACCTGAGTCCATTGTGGAATTTGGTGGCACATTATTGCNGTGTTGTTCCGTATAGGTATTCTGCCGGTGACGCCTTCAGGTCTTCCTTGTAACAGGTTCTAAGCCCCAACAAGACTGTTGGCAGGACCTGAGTCCATTGTGGAATTTGGTGGCACATGATTGCCGCTTTCAGCGTGCGGTGCCATCTTTCTACCAGCCCGTTTGCTGCGGGGTGATATGCCGTCGTGCGAATGCGTTTGCCGCCCACTAAACGCGAAAGAGCCGTAAAAAGCGCACTTTCAAATTGTGTGCCTTGATTAGTGGTGAGCAGCTTGGGGCATCCGTAGCGCGCAATCCAATGGGAATAGAATGTTTTGGCAACCGTGTTTGCCGTGACGTCTTTAATGGGTACTGCTTCGGGCCATTTTGTGAAGCGATCGACCATTGTCATACAATACAAAAAGCCTTGAGATTCAGGCAAAGGTCCGACTAGATCCAAATGGACATGGTCGAATCTCTCGTCTGGGCTAGGGAATGCGGCAGGTGTTGGATGTACATGGCGACCCACTTTAGAGCGCTGGCATGGAAGACACTCGCGAGCCCACTGTGTAATATCTTTATTCATAGCCGGCCACACATACCGCTGAGCTATGATTTTAACTGTGGCTCTGCCGCTGGGGTGTGCAAGATTGTGTAGTGCTTCGTAAANACTTTGAGGCGCTCAGGGCATAATTGACGGACGCGTTGAACACTTGGCGGCCCAGTGGTTGGTATAAAATGCTTGACGGCATGCTTGGTTGCCGTGCGGTTGGAAGGATTGCCGAGCAGCTCCGGGAAATCCTTGAGGATAGTCGTAAATTTGTTAACCTCGGTGAGGGCTGTGACAGCTGTGACAGGAGCGGTGGCATACGAGCCTATGCTATGTGATCCTGTGTTAGGGTCTATTAAGCAACCGCATTTGAGGTCCACTATAAGACCAAATTCATGGATCAAATCTGCACCGATAATTGGGTAAGGCACGTTAGCTATGCGAAATACCCAACGGATCGGTCGCCGTAGCCCGATGTTGAGGACGAGCACTTTCTCGCCGTAAGTTNGTTAGGGTCTATTAAGCGACCGCATTTGAGGTCCACTATAAGACCAAATTCATGGATCAAATCTGCACCGATAATTGGGTAAGGCACGTTAGCTATGCGAAATACCCAACGGATCGGTCGCCGTAGCCCGATGTTGAGGACGAGCACTTTCTCGCCATAAGTTTCTATTTTGCTTCCGTTTGTNTCTCGCCGTAAGTTTCTATTTTGCTTCCGTTTGCTGCTTGGAGTCGAAAGTGCGTTGGTGTTGTTTTGTCTTTACGAGAAGGTGGGGTAACCGAAATATCCGCGCCGGTGTCGACGAGGAATTTCGTCCCTATTGTGCGGTCGTATACGAATAATCGGCGGGGTATTGTCTTGCCACCAGTATCCGCCGTGTCTACTGGGGGCGATTTGTGTTTCCCTGGAAAGCGCAAGGTTGTGTGTACTTGTTGGCACGTGCACTAAATCTGCGGTGGTAGTAGCAATTTAATGGTGTGGCGCTAGCGTCAGTGCTGCGCGATACGTTCGCCGTGTTGTTAGGGTGCTTACGACTATTCTCGACCGACGCTGATTGGTTAAGTTTGAGTACTAGTTTCTCGACCTGCTTCGCTAAGTCGTCGAGTTGTTTTTGCATGCCGCTACTACTGTCAGACTTGTGACCGATTGGCATTACACAGTGGTTTTCGGAGTTGCGCTGAATCTCCATAAGATTGTTTGCTATTTGTGCAAGCTTAGCGTTGTCCAGCTCACCCGTGGCAGTGAGGGCCAACTGAATCTGCAGCGGAAGACGGTCGAGCCAGTTAGTGCGGACGAATGCTGCTTCCAAATGGTTTCCTCCCAGCCGATTGATTTCTGCCAGGAGTTCAGAGGGGCGTCGTTCTCTCAGCTCCATACCAGATAACAGCATCTTAAAGCGGCGCTCCTGAGGAATTGCAAAGTGGTTGATAAGTGCCTCCTTTAATGTAGCATACTTATCTGTTTCGGGTGGATTTGAAATAATGCTTTCCACCGTGATGAGTGAGTCTTGGTCGAGGCGGGCGACCACTGCATAATATTTAGTTGTGTCCGCAGTAATCTTCCTGAGCTGAAACCGCGCCTCGATTGCGACAAACCACAGTTGAATTTGTTGGCTCCAAAAAGGTGGCAATTCTAGTCGCTCAAACCGGTCGATGTGCGTGGCTGGGGGTTGTTGGAGCTGGGAAGGGCTAATCGCTTCGAAAAACTCATCGTTGGAGGCTCCGCTGGCTTGGGCCATATCGTTGGTTTTTCCAGTATCAGTTTGCCCTGGCTCAATTTCACGTGTATTACAAACTGTAGGGGTCACCAATTATGTGGGGTAATAAAACTCCACATGTAGATATAATAACACTTAACAATCTTTATTAACTCACAAATTTGATGCTTAGCAAAACTAAAGAACACTTTTTGGTGCGTGTTGCATGTAGAAGCTTCTAGAAGGTTCTATCGCACGAAAAGAAAACGATAAAGCTCAAAGTACGAATATCAATAAAGAAAACTGAAAACAGTGCTGCCAGATGCGATGCTTTAATGCTAAGTTCCCACAAATGTATGTACAAAACACATTCACATAATCACAAGCACAATAAACACTTACTATATCAATTATTTTTTGCCTCCCATTTTTAAAACGCTTTTTTTTTAGTTTTTAGATTATTTAGATTTTCGTGTATTCTTTAATTTCCGTTAATTTAAACTCAGTTGAGTTCGACACTTTTCAAGATTTTTCCAGCAAAAATTCTTCTGACTAAGTCGGACTACTTCGGACTGAGTGTTGCTCTCGCATTTCTGCTGTCATTTTCGAGTTAAGAAACGCTTTTTGGACTAAAAATTACTACTTCGGACTATTTCTGGGATATAAGGAACGCAACTATTATTGCACATGTAGAAGTCAACGGCACGTTTACATTAGACAATGCTGTCAACACAGTAAATAAATGCGTATTAGTTGTCAAACATGCTGATAATTGTCTCCGCGACGCAGGCGTCCAGACAATACTTATGACAATTCATTTTGAGCAAAATGTCGGACGTGAACATTGTTTTATAATACGCATTTCGCGCGAGCTATTTAATGATGTTGAAATCCATCGAGATAATAACCAGATTAGACAGAATTGGTATTCAAAAGCTGTAGCCTCATCTAGGACGATAAATTTTCATTGAAATCACCCATGGAGTCAAAAGAAAAATACTGCCATGAACTAATTGAAAAAATGTATAAAGTCAGCGACCAGGAGTTCAGAAGAGAGAACAAGAATAAAATTAAAACCATCTTATATAAAAACGGATACCCTAGCGCGCTCATAGAAAGATTCATAGCAACAACAATTAACAAAATAGAAGGCGCGAACAACAATATGAAAACTAAAAATGATAATAGAATATTTACTGGCATAACATACATACCAGGTTTAACGGACAACAAATCGCTAGGAAAATTTATACATAACCAAACAATAAGTTTTGCGCATCGACCGCATCGCACACTCAACACAGTTTCTACCAAAACAAAAGACAAAATAAACAAAGAACAACAACACAACGTCATATATGAGATTAAATGCAATTGCAAAGCAGACGAACGCTGCAGCAAGGTATACACATACGAACGACGAAGCGAGCTTTAGGAGTCAGAATCAACAGACGTGAAAAATAGAAAGATGACAACTGCATTAGCCCAGCACCTGACAAAAAGCGAGTACACAGCGGACTTTGATAATGCAAGAATAATAGACATCGAGAGGAAAACAAAGAAAATGATGACGTTAGAAGGGCTTCGGATACAGCAACAAATACACTGTGGAATGAATTACAAAGAAGATGTCGACAACATAAATTGCGCATACCTACTTATCGATTATAGCCATGATGCAATAATACAAGGTGTTAATAGTTGGCAGCTTCTCGCTCTAATTCCGCCATATTGATTGCCTTAGGTGAAACAGTGTTACTTTTTTAACAATTCTTTGTCTAATGACATAGTTGAATGTTTTTAATTTTTTCTCAGTATATACATTTTGTTTTCTTAAAAAGGTATTTTATATTACTTTATATCATTTCATTACGAATATGCTATAAAAAAAGCAAATTTTGTTTAGAAGAAAACATGTAATTTTATATTTTTCCCTCAAATGGGGATTAATTTCTTCCCGTTTTTCTTCTCATTCTACTGAGCTAAGGCAGTGTCAAATCGAGCTGTCACAACGGATACCACCTTGTATTATTGCATCATGGATAATAGCGAGTAATAGACGAACAGCTGGGATAAATGTTAAGTGTCAATTTAAAAATGTGATGTCCATAAAATAATTAATGTGATTTTATGTTGTTATATGTTAAGGAATGTTTGGAAAATATGTTTTGGTATACACGTTTGTTAATTATGTTTTCTTGTAAAAATAAATAGACTCCCTGAGGAAGACACAATAATGTGTCGAAACGCGTAGGAGGCAGAAAAGAAAAACCAACGTTTTTGCTTTAAAATCAACGGCCGAAAAGCTCCAAATATACAACTCTTGAAACAATTTGTTATTTTCTAAGTTTGGGAATAAAACTTCACACTTAAATTTAATACTATGTCTCTATTTTGAGATTTAATGAAGATTTAGCCCTCTGACGAGATTTGGCGTTAAATCTTTTGAGATTTACCATATAAAATTAAATCTCGAAAGGCGGTAGATTTAAGTTAAATCTTCGTCAAATCTTCAATAATATTGATCAATAAGTACAATTTGTTGGATGTGGCAACCACAAATTCACATGCCATAAGTTAAATGACATTTGTGTTTTCAATATACAGTTGAGGACATTGAAATCTAGCCTATCATAAAAACATGAATTTTCGTATTTTTAGGAAATTTTATATTTTTGTTAGTTTGGGAGGAAAATTAGTAATACATATGTACATAACTTTGGTTGTAATAAATTAAGAAAATATTTTTTTAAAAACTAAAAATTTAGAAGAAATATTTTATAGTAATATCATGCAGAGTCTTCTGCGCTTTCTATAAGTCATTTGCGCGCTCCGACAAAAAATTTATAAATTTCGGTAATGGTTCTGCTTCGATAATATTGCACCGAACATCCTCTAGAACTCAATTCGTCTTCATGATATGCCAAAGGCCCACGATTGGATTTTCGGTTCCCTCCTATGAATAAGAGAGTTCTACAAAAATGTTTCTTTCTGGAAATGTTTTTTACCGCTTCGATAATTTTTCTTAAATTCGGGAAAATGATTGGTAATATGGTACCATTCTTTACATTTTCCAAACTATATATTATACATACATATTTAC
>NW_016157381.1:187674-188521 GCF_001687245.7 Rhagoletis zephyria
AAAAAAGAAATAACTTCCACATTCCCAAATTGCACCCTGGTACTAGCCCAAAATCAGCTAATTGACGTAACTTCCTTAAATGAGCAAAGTGAAATCGTCAAACAGACACATAAACGTGCACATAGAAATTACAAAAATAACACACAAGAAATATTGTTGACCCACTACTGGCCCAACATTAAAGAGAGGTGCAGAAAAGAAGCAGTAGATTGTGAAATATGTTTACAGCACAAATATGAAAGACAACCAAACAAACAACCTATAGGAAAAACCCCCAATACCAACACGAGTGNAAATATGAAAGACAACCAAACAAACAACCTATAGGAAAAACCCCAATACCAACACGAGTAGGAGAATACATACAGATGGACATATTCCATATCAATAACATGCAGTATCTTAGCTCCATAGATAGATACTCCAAATATTGTTTCCTACGAAAACTAAACACAAAAACAAACTGTCACGAATACATAGAAGAAGTACTCACACAAGTTTACCCAAATTCTAAATATCTCATGACTGATAACGAGAGTACATTTAACGGAGACATAGCGAAATTTTTGTACAACCGGCTACAAATAACACACTCCGTCATGCCTGTACATCATTCAACATCAAACGCTCAAGTTGAACGATTACATAGTACACTAATCGAGCTCTGTCAAACCTTAGCTGCAGAAAATAAAACAGCTCCCGCCGACGAATTATTCAACGCAGTTCGCCAATACAACAGGACAATTCACTCCTCCACAGGATATAAGCCCGAAGACGTGTTCTTTAATCGTGATAAATACCCTGATATCAAAGACACACTTGAAGATAAACAAGCAAAACTACTCCA
>NW_016157381.1:191693-211062 GCF_001687245.7 Rhagoletis zephyria
TTTTGCCTATAAGTAATGCAGAAGTAGAGCGAATATTTAGTTCAATGAATATAATAAAAACTAAGCAAAGAAATCCAATGTGCGTTAAAACGTTAAACGCTATTTTATATATAAGATACGGTTTAAAACGTGAAGAAAAATGCTGCCATAATTTTACTGTAGATGACGATCTCTTAAAATTAATGAATTCAGGTGATATATACAATAGTGATTCATTTGATGATGAGGAATATACACTCGATATAAATTAATGGTGTTAACTAGTCTTTCGTTTCTTGCGATTTATTTAAATAAAGCATGTGAATTTTCACTAAAACATTTTAGCCGTTTTTAGCCGCTTTTTTTTGCCAATCTAGCCGGTCGGCCCAAAAAGTTCTGGCAACACTGGTAAGAAGCCGATTGTGTACATGTGAAAGGCCGAATATAGTTCGTTTCCCAGGAAAGTGTTTGGCGGGCATTGGCATAGATACGTATGTGCATAGATCAGGCATAGGCAGAGAACGAGCACACGCTCAAAGAGCATAACCATCACGTGTACGTATACAAGCAACGTAACGAGCAAGCGTAACGATGAGAACGCGGCAGCATGCATAATGACCCTGCAGGAAATGTATCTAACTATAAGCTAACTTCAAGTTGATTAAGAAGGAGCTAAAAGTCACTTATTATCTGTATATTTTCTTTGACGAAAGCTAACTATGTATATTTGTATAGCGATGGCTTCGAAATAGTCAAAGGTGGTTTACCTCTGCATTAGATGTAGTCAAGGGTGGTTACCTCTGCATTTGATGTAACTAACTACTTTTGGACATAAAATATCAATAGGAAAAACAAAATATTTTTTTTTTTTTTTTACTTTATATTATTACATTTCATATTTGTTTCCATATTCTGCTGTAGGTGGTCCCCATGATACAATAATTTTTAGAAGGTAGTTTCACTTCTTCTTCTTATCCGCCATGTTAGCTATCTGACAGAAAACGTGTTTCGTATTTTTTGTTGTACCAACTTTTTCAAAAAAAAATCCAGCTTTTGACGTTGGAAAAATAAAACAAAGAAAAGCCATACACATAAGTAGAGAACTTTCGAATATTTTGAAATAATTTTCTTCATAAAAAATTAACTGCTGCTTTCGTGGATATTGCAACACACGGAATAGATGTAAGGACACAGCTATAAGAGCCACCACACACCACAGACTATATCGGCCGCCTATTTAAATGATAGGGCTCGCTTGAAATATGTACATGAAGATGTATGGAGGTGCGCACATTACACCAGCTTAATCGCTCTGACCAATAAGTTGTGGTGCAATGGAAAGACTAGCGAGCGCATCTAAATTGGCGGCCGATAAAGTCCGTGGTGTGCGATGGATCTAATCCATTATAAACAAGAAATATTGCTGTTATATTTTCATTTTTATGATTTTTATTCATGTGATTAGCAGTGGCAAAAATGTATGAACAAAATACGTGTATTTATATTAAAAATTAAGTGATCAGTTATGAAACATATAAATCTTTACATGTTCTGTTAAAAAATATCTAAAATAACAAGCGTTAATCCCCAAGTTCTATATCGTAGCAGTGGCCACATTGCGTGTTTGTCACAGACACGGTTTATGTCAAAAATTTTGAAGTGAAACTACCTTCTAAAAATTATTGTATCATGGGTGGTCCCATATTCGAACTTCGTCAGACATAACTTCGAAATGATAATATGAAATTTCGATCTTCCTTTTATTTGTCCTCAATTCGAAAAAGTATTTGCGTTTAAAGAAAACAATCTCGAGCTTTACTCCTGCCCAATAACTTTTAACATTTTTGATTTGCCACTAATAATTTTATTTAATATAGCAGTATTGCTTAAGTTGTTGTTTTTGACAACTTATTTGTTGGTTAATGACTGCAAATACTTTTATACAAAGGCTGAATTTCTTTATTCATTCTGAACGTTTGGAATAAACTTTTTTGTTTACTTATTCTTTAGAACGTTCCTGATGATATGTTAACGTATATTTCAAACGCATTCTGTTTATTCCGGCTGTGAAATGGGATTATCCGGAATGTATAAAGAAACGCAGCCAAAATTAGAAACGAGAAGTAATACTTTCATACAAATTTAAGTACATACATAGATTTAAAAAGCTGTTTAGATACAAAAGTTTTATGAAAATGTCACATTACAAAACTGTTTAAATCTACATTATTTTTTATAAATAAGGCCGCAAACATTTACTTACATCGTCAATTTCCATATTATATTTTTACTCTTTCAATTTCGCTGACCAGCGCCGCAAACGATATCAACTAGTACGCTAACAACCAGAATTGAAATTAAATACGCAAGTACTTACAGTACTACAAGTATACAGAGAGAAGATTTGCTACTCCCTTTTGGCAGCAGCAAATATCTCTCGTACGCGATGAGAGAAAGTAGAGTACCTACTTTGGTGGAGTAATAGCAAGTACGTCAAGTATTTACTCTTTCAACGTCAAGTAGTGTATGTATGATAAAAAGAGGAACAATGTGTTGGGATTAGAGTACAATGCAAAGAGTACTTATTGAACGAAATGCGGCAAATACACTTGCGCTGGACTTTAATCCATATATATACATACCATGGTACAATGAATAGGTAGCAGCAGCAGGGTTGCAATTTTTATTTTTTTTTATTTGAAGTGGTCCATGAATTGTCAAACCTTGTTTACAAATTTAAGTTTCATAACAAACCATAAACTGTCAACTGTATTGTGCTTATTAATACTTTGAATGTTGCGAAATAATAATAAAAACTTTTAATTTGTGCGAATCAGAAATGGGAAAGTATTACTTGTGTAAAACAAGAAGGGGAAAAGGCGGAGGAAAGTTTTTTAAAGTTCCGCCAGATCCAAGGAGGAAAAACAATTGGGACAGAGCTTGTGGCGTGGAACTGCCTGCGAATGGTTGGGTTTGTTCCGGTAATTTTTCGGAATCCTACCTCATTGTAGGTGCGAAAAGAACCCACTTAATGCCCAACTCTGTCCCTTCAATTAACATACCGTCGTCTTTGATGTAAGTTTCCTATCTGCATATCCTTTAAATTATCTGTAAATAAAATTTCTCAAATAGCATTAATCCAGAATGTGTTGAAGACACATTGGATTCTGCTATGTGGCTTGGTGTAGATGACCCTTGCGTATCTAACACGCGTGATAAGTAAGACTGTATCCGATTTTTTAGATTCAGGAGATTTTTTACATGTTATATATTTGTAGTGGCTTTTTAGGAATGACCGAGCAATGCGTGGCACAAAACAATTGCCAGACGCAAACTGACGAGCAATGTGTGGCACACATTGTGGATGCATATACACACATATGGCTTTTGTCCATTTTTCCATTTATTTATACCATTTTCTAAACCCTTCCCTATAGTTCTATGTTACTCCAGTGTGCAATGGAGTTAGAAATTGCAAATTTGAGGGCAGAGAACAAGAAGCTACGCGAGGAAAACACCAAATTGAAAATTAATGCCGCGGAAACCTCCAGCATAATGACCTCAGTTCGATCAATGTTCTCAGAAGGTCAAGTGAGGAAAATGATAATACGCGGTGTGTATTTTTTATATTAGTTGCGTTCCAGGTGACCACCTTCCATAAGGTTTATTAATGGAGAAAACAGCTGTTCCTGCAAATCCTGTAAAATTTGCAAATCGTGAAGCATCTAGAACGCAACTTTTAACAGTATAATTCATATAAAATAAAGTAGGTTATAAAGCTTTATAAAGTGTATCGAAGGCACATTGTGATATGCAAACTTCTTATATTCATCGCAGACAAAAGTGTTCAGTGGTCGTGGAAAGACATATCAAAAGCTATATGCCTTCACGCTGCCGGTCCCAGAGCATATAGGCATTTGTATGACAATGGGTTTCCACTTCCTCACGTAACTACCTTACAAAGGTGGTGTCGAAGGATTAACGTAAATGAGGGCATACTTACAGTTTCGTTAGACTTGATGCGTCACATTAATGATTACTCCGTCCAGGAGAAAGTGTGCATACTAGCGTTCGACGAAATGAAGGTGACTGAAGCGTATGAATATGAACCCACAGGGGACTTCGTGAGAAAACCAGCAAATTATGTGCAAGTGGTAATGGCGCGTGGATTGTACAGAAGATGGAAACAGCCCGTTTTCTATGACTTCGACTGCAAGGTCGACGTCGAGCTTCTAAGCAACATCATCGTGTCAGTTCAGAACGCTGGTTTTCCTGTCGTGGCAATCGTTTGTGATATGCATTTGCTGAAACTTATCAGGAATCATTATATTGATTCCGGTCTGATTTGGAAGGGAAAAATTATAAATACTCTTGCGTTAGTAGATGTAATGAAGCATACCTCTGCGACTGATATGTCCATTACATTTAAACTAAGCGAGGAACACTTATCAGTGAAAGGCATAGGTACATTAAATAATTTTGTGTTGGAAATCTACGTATGTAGGTTTCTTAAAGTTTATTAAGCAGACCAAAGTGAAGTTAGCAACACAGTTGCTTTCGAGCACAACCGCAAACGCTAGACGACGCTGCTATTCGCTCGGCCTGGACGTAACTAATCCAGTTGAGACTGCAGATTTGATGCAGTTAATAAACGGATGTCTTGAACTCATCCATGAAAACGTACAATTACCCAGGAAAAGTAAAGTTTATTACTAGTATGTCCATCCACAGTGGATCCACAGTATCCACAGCATTGGCCACATCTGCTGCTTCTGCTCCACAACGCAACGACTTGTACCATGCCCATAACTATAAATAATTAAAAACTTATCTGTTAGTTATGATATTACATATATTCTGCATTTATATCACAACGTAGGGCGTTGTAATGCTCTTTGAAAAGTTTATAAATTTCACATAATAATTTTCAATACTCACGTTTATTGACTTGCCGACAATTTTGCTTTTCTTTTGAATTGTCAAACTCAGCAAATTTGACATTTGTCTTTTGACACTTTATGGACCCCAAGCAACAACAAAATACATGCAGTTGTTGTATTTGCTACGATGCTGCTACCTGTTTATTGTGCCATGATACATACATATGTATACATAATACGCGAAAGTTTTTTGTCATAACATCAGATCTGTAATGTTAGTTCGATTTTACAAAATGAGGTATCAAATTAAAGGGCTTGGCCTGTAGATGTGCAATAGCTTCTTATTTTTTCAAAAGGAGTTGACACCTGGAAAAAAAATTAAATTCAAATACTTTTTAACTTAAATGAATTATTACACTAATAACATGTCCCCACCAAAAAGTTAACCATCTCAAATCGAACTTAACCACATCACTAACTATTGCTGTCCACACTGCGGTTTGTGGTTTATAAAGCAGTACAAATGTAGAGAACAGTGTTCGGACCTCAACTCGATTCAGGACTAAAAATCTAAGCAAAAACAAATTTTCCGTACTAGATTGAATTTTTTATTTTCGTTTCTGACATTAATTGTTTGACTTAAATATTTTCTATTCATGCAAAAATAAGAACCCGAGGCAATGTAAGGATAATATGTTAAATATTTAGGTAATATTTAGCATTTTCTATAAAGTAGAACGTTTCTAACACTTAATTTTTTAAAGAGCAATAAGATCTAAACTTTTTCTACTTTATATAAATTTCATTCTTCATATATTTTTTAACAACTTAAGTAAAGTTCTGCATCCGCCAATTTCTACAGCCATACATCAAAAAATAACAAAGTTACTTTATTGACGCATTACTATGAAAGAGTTACTTTTTAACAGTGAGATTTGGCTAATTTTCAATTTTTTTACTGAAACCGGTGGTGAACACTCAAAAAATGGCCCCAAGAGGGGCATAACATGAATGAAAAAAAAAACGGAATAGATTTTAAGTCAAGCGGAGTAGAGGAGAGATTTCAAATTTTTTCAAAAACCGGAGTAAATCTAATCTGATCTTAGTGAACTCCAGACACTAGTAAGGAACGAATTTTTTACATTTTAACGCTAATGACCCACAGATGGAGGGAAAACACAGGGTTGTATCAGACTTTCGACGTGGTTTCGAGTTGGTTAGCGTTTGACCATCTCAGTGAAATGGTTAAGTGCTGTCATTTTTATATGTGACCTGGTCTACGGAAAGGGGGCTTAGGTGTCAAAAAATCAATTTTCACTTTTTGGTTGATTCGGATGGAAGATGAGATGCTTTTTCACGTGGTGAAAAGCAGAAATCCTAACTTGCTTAGAAGTGTACTAAAAATGTAGAGAAAGAAGAGTAAAAATACGACAAAATATAATTTATTGGTAATGAACAAAATACATTGAATTATAAGCTATAAAGACGTGATTATACAATAGAAAAACGTATTATGGGCCAAAAATAATAATGCTGAGTAATAATAATGTAATAATAAATAAATGTAATGTAATAATGTAATAATAATGTAATAATAATGTAATAATGTAATAATAATGTAATAATAAAATAATAATGCTGAGCNGAAATATTGTCCGTATACGGCACTGAACTCCTCATCAACACTCATGTTTCATTTCATGCGAAATGCGAAGACGATAATCAACAGAAACAGTAAACGTCACTTCTTCAGTGTTACTTTTTTAAATGTTCCACACTAGCAACTTACACGATGAACTATAATAATATTCCGACCAACAACAACACTTACTGGACCAACAACAACACTTACTGGACGTCCGCGCGGAGAACAATTAACGAGATAATGAGAAACTGACGAAACGAGAGAAAACAAGTTTTCGCACGTAAGCTCCCTTTTCGTAGCCCAGGTCACATATTAGTTAGAGTTATAAAAAAAGTTCCAACGAGTTCAGCAATTTATCTTCAACAGTTCGAAAATCCAATTGCCAATGTAAAAATATCACGAACTCGTCCCCCCTTTCCCCCCTTCATTAAATAAAGCATATTTTTCTTAAGTCGTTTATTGGGACGAATCGAGACTATAGGAGGACAAAAATGTTTACTTCATATGTATTTGACAGATTTCAATGAAATTTAGTAATTAGAGATTTTCGTCATAATATAAAATTAAATATCCAAAATTCAAAATGGCGGTTACAACATGGCGGACGATTTACCGACCGACTAAAGAAAAAATCAAAAAACGGTTCCGGACAAATCTAACATGTATAACAAAAATTACTGTTTAATTATGTTGTTAAAAAATTAATACGGATTCACATTTTTAATGACTTGATTAATAACTCATAAATTTCGCATATTTTTATACATTTTATTTATTTACATTATAGAATTAATTTCAGATAGCTAGCGATTCGCAGAAAAAAATGTCTCGAATCACCAACGATTCGAAAAACTAGTAATACTCGATTCGCTAACGATAGGTGACTCTCCTACGAATTCGCCGATCTATCGCCGCGAAGTATCGTCTCGATAGTGCTATCAGAGAAAACGAGCTCGTCTCGAATTCGTTGTGTTTATTGGGGTGTTAACGGAAACTCACCACCACAAGACCGTTACGTTGACGAGAAGGATCTCTCTCTCTATCAACACCAAATTTTCCTACGCACTTCCATGATACGCTAGGTACACGTTGGTGGATAACCGCGCTCTAAGGATTTATAAATGCTTAAATTTTAAACGATAATCTAGTAATGCTGGAAGAAGATTTGTTTGTAATTTTTTAAAAAATACAGGTAAAAATATGCCCGGTATTTTTAAAATTTTTAGTAGAAATTTTGATATTTTTCCGCATATCGGTGAGGGCGACACCTACTTTATATTAGTAAACTGAACGATGTCGGTGGGCCATCTAGCGGTTACTAGTTTGGAATCAACATTAATTGCATAATTTCAAACCGCGACTGTCTACTGACATTATTACCAGAACCAACACGAACCAATTACTAGTGTCATCTGACTGCAAATAGCCCCAACATATGTTGACATACATACCAATGTGCGTACATACATATATTAGACTGCATCAGCAAAAAAGTTATTATAGTTGAAGATTTCCCCCAAAATATTTCGGAGAAATATTAATTAATATTTACTTGAGCTGGACCGATTTGAAAATAATTCCAAAAATGTAATTTTTTATGAATAAAAATAGTGCTGTTTTTTAACTTTTTCAAAGATTGGTTTAAGAAAAACTTAAATAACTGGACCAAATCTATACCGATTTAGACTTATGAGGTATGAGTGGAAATGTATTTTCTCACCCTTTTTATTTCTTTTCAAAAAACTCATTCACCTCCCAATTTTTATTTTTTCAAATACCAACATATCTTAATTAAACTTGGAATGACGCTCGTTCATACTTTGAATCAAATTATTTGCAAGGAAATCTAAAGGATGAGACCGTACCTTTCCAATGATACCTTAAAAGTCTAAGGGCAATTTTCACCAACTCTGGTTAACACTAATCGCCAGTTAAACATCGTTACCGACGGTACTGACTCCATTCATTTAGCATTGGGTTGGTAACGTCGGTAACAATGTTTAACTGGGGATTAGTGTTAACCAGAGATGGTGAAAACGGTCCTAAATCGGTAAAGTTTTAGCCGAGTTTTAAAATTATTTCTCAAACCAATCTCTGAAAAAAAGTTCTAAAACAGCATCAAGAATCTCATAATTAGGATTCTGTTAATTTTTTTTAATATTGCCATGCAAATTTTTTAAGCTTAAACAGTTTTGCCACCTTAGGTGATTTAAAAAAAAAAAAAAATACTTTACAGCGTTGCCAGAGGAAGTGGTGTAAAGATCTGCATATTTTTCATACAAAATCTTCATATTTTCCATACAAAATCTTCAATTGAAGATTTAAACGCAGTGCACGGACTTTACCACTTTTAAGCTGCCAACTTTTTAGCTGTATTATATTTTCTACCATTTTTACCAACAAAGGCTAAAAATCTACCAATATTTTGCCGAAATAAAGCAAGAAGATTTAAACGTACATACATATTTCTTCATCGAGCACACCTTAAATAAAAATGAAAAGTTAACTTGGTCGGAGAATAATTATTTGAGTCCTTCTCCTATGACATTTATTGCAGGTGATCGAACCAAATTTTATAAATTTTTTTTTTTGAGCATTCGATAGTGAGTAGGATTTTTCAATTCAAATTGAATAGGAGAAAAAAACACCTATAATTTTATTTCATTCAATTCGAATCGTGTTTCATTCGATAACGGATGCCGTGGTTCGACCCAGGTTAGATTTTTGACGTGAAACTTCTTAATCACAGGGCAACACTGAAAAAAATGCTGCCAAAATCAGTATTTGCTGTTCAATAAACGACTATAAGTGATCTTCTATCACCTTTTGTTTAATTGCGGCAGGGACTCAAACTTCGCCAAAAGTCAAATTTTACTGCTCAATAAATGACTATAAGTGACTATAAATTCAATGTGCAGGAATGGTATTTTCAAGGATAGTAATCGAGGGTTCTTGCTTTAATCGAAGCCTAAGTGGAAGGTTCTATCACCTTTTTTTACTCTTTGCTAGAGCTTCTCAAATATTGCAAAAGCCCGACTTTTTGACACTTTGACCTCGATTTTCTCAAAACCTGTACGTGTTGGATCCTTTGTACTTACGGATTCGTAATCAGCACAAAAAAGTCTATCAAAAATAGCTTTAACATTTGTCGCACCAACATTTTTTTTTCATTTTTGTTGGCCTGTGTATTTAACATCATATCATAAAATCTGTGTCGTTCGTTCGATTTTCAAAAATGAGGTGTCAAATTAAAGGGCTTGTCCTTTGGGTGTGCAACATAGCATTAGTTCCATGAAAGGGGTTGCCACATGTTAGAAAATCGCATTCAAAATTTCTCTGCAGCAGATGGTTGCGTTAAATATTTAACACCAAGTCATAAAATCTGTATCGTTCGTTCGATTTTAAAACATGAGGTGTCTAATTAAAGGGCTTGTCCTTTGGGTGTACAACATAGCATTAGTTCCATGAAAGAGGTTGACACATGTTAGAAAATCGCATTCAAAGTTTATCTGCCGCAGATGGTTGCGTTAAATATTTAACACCAAGTCATAAAATCTGCATCGTTCGTTCGATTTTCAAAAATGAGGTGTCAAATTAAAGGGCTTGTCCTTTGGGTGTGCTATTTTTGCCATCGGGGGACAAAAATCCATCAATTGCCATTAAAATATATTAAATTTCCCACGGACATATAGGCAAAATATTGACCGCTGAATTTGCTGTACTTCAGGGCCTTTGAGGCACGCCTTTCAGTTATCCGATTTTAAAAATTTTTCGCAGGTAACGTTTTTATGACCAAATAAACCTTTCTAGGGGGATTCTTGCTTTGTAGAACAAAGTTGCAAAATAAGGCGCAGTCTACTGCACATGCCTGATGATATAACTGTATCACAAATTTTGGTTTGGTTTTTGTTCTCCAAACGCCACTATCCAATTTTTATGTAGAATTGCTCGGTGATTCCGAAAATCGAGTTAATTTTTTTCCATGGATGCGTTTTCAAAATACGTATTTGCTATTTATCGTTTTCAGCCTAAAACAAAAAGTGGTTCCACTTAATCACGTTTATCTTACGAACTAATTTAAAAATCTTAAAATGAGATACGGCAAATGAAAGCTAACAAAATTCTCCATAAACCATATATCGATGACTGAGTGGAAGATCGACCTATCTCGGCAGCCAGTTCGAAAACGTCCTATCTCAGAAAATTTTTCAACAACGCTCTATCTCAGAAAACTTTTCAAGAACGCCCTACTCCAGAATTTGATTGAAAAACACCGTATCTCAGAATTTGATTGAAGAATGCCCTATCTCAGCTGCCGATTCAAAAACGCCCTATCTCAGCTTATTTTCAATGTATTTTCGTTTGAGGTAGGGCGTTTTGGAACCGCATTCTGAGATAGGGCGGTATTCGGCCAAACTCTGAGATAGGGTATTTTTCAATAAAATTATGAAATAGGGCGTTTTTCAATCAAATTATGAAGTAGGGCGTTCTTGAAAAGTTTTCTGAGATAAGGCGTTTTTGAACTGGCTGCTGAGATAGGTTGATCTTCCACTCAGCCATCGATATACGGACTGATAGTTTCTGAAAGATTAATTAATCGTTCCAGTTTTTTTTATTTTTTAATGAAAAAAATGGAAAAAAATCAAACCTAACAGAGGATAAATTTAAAAAATAATAGTTTCTGTGCCAAATTTTTGTATTTGCGCTAAAGCCTGTTCTGCTACAAAAATATCAAGTTACTAATGAAGAAAATCCATATATACTAATACTAACCAAAAACTCACCTACAGCCTGCCAAGTACACACCTACAGCCTGCCAGGAAAAACGGTAAGAAGAACTGTACGTTGTTTGTGGTAGTGCCCACCAGCGTTGCCGAAAACTTTCGCTGAAAAATCGTCAATTTACCCCAAAAAAGTCTTCATTTGGTAAAAAAAACGTCAAATTTTTGTTTGTTATACTTTTGTAACAATAAAAAATACAAACAAAATTACATAAATAACATACAATAAATATAGGGCGGAGTGATTTGTTCGGAGAAAAATTTTCGAGAAAAGTTTATAGCAAATTCAAATTCTGCGATTAATTGTAAGTCGAAATGGCGAGCAAACTGTATACCAAAAAATTACGTTTGACCCTCCCAGTGATTTTTCTTTTAAAAATTGGCAGAGTCAAACGTCATTTTTGCTATATACTTAGTTTGTTCACCGTTTTTGCTTATAATCTAACGTAGAATCCCAATATGCCATACACTTTTTTCGAAATTAAAGTACTCCGCCCTAATGACCACACATTACAAAACCAAAGGGAACTCACATTGCATATGCGTTTCTAAAGGTTGATTTGTAATTGTAACCGACAATTTAGATTTACGATTCAAAACACAACTGCTTTTAAATTGTTGAACTCCACTGATGTGAAGTTTTAGAAGATTTTGATCCAGTCTTAAGGTGTAACAGGAGCATTTATTAACAATAGATAATCTTGACTGAAAAAATTCCCTCTACTATTTTTCTGTCTCTTTCAAATGAGTGTCCGCAGTGCAAATTAACGATTTGGTTACAATTCTAGAACAAATTTATAATAACTAAAAGCACGGTTGAAGAACAAAAGTAGATATGTAAATGTAGATATGTGGTTTTATTTTAGATTAGGTTGTCATTTAACAAATTTTGTACATATATATGTTCGTATATGAATGAATATGTATATACATACATATATAATTAAGTGGATAAACTAAAAAAAAGGAACAGTCTAGCGCCTTCGTCTTGTTCTGCAGGCTGCATCGGAGATACAGCCGCTAAATTTAAACGTAGAATACGTGGTATGGTTAAGAGCATATCCAAGTCAAAAACTAAAGCGATATCGAAAGATAAGAAAAAAATATCGATAACAAAAGCGATAACACTATCGATAGAAAATTCGATAAAAACATCTATAAAAAAATCGATAACAAAATCGATAAGTAAATCGATTACAAAATCGATAACAAAATCTATCAAAAAATAAATTACAAGATCGATAACAAACTCGATAACAAAATCGATTACAAAGTCAATAACAAAATCGATAAAAAGGTCGACTAAAACATCATACATACATACATACATGCATACATGTGTTCATACATATTATATGTATATGTATAGACATATGTACATATATAATCCACATTAACTGCAATCAACATACATATGTACGTATGTATGGATTTACATATGTACATACGCTGCGATTAGGTTGTAAGTATTGCGCCTTCTGTTTATTAAAAGCCGAAATATGTACTTACGCATAAATACATACTTTTTGTCTCCTTCCTAACTTCCAACTCATGCACGTGTTTGCAAAACGATGACGAAGTGATTTTGTATGGGAAGTCATTTATGCCCATATGTTTGAATCAATTAAACATACTTAGCAGATATCAACCAGTACTTCCCATATATCAAACGAAAGGAAAACTCTTGAATTTTTGATTAAAGAAAACAAAAACCAAATCATTCGAGCGGTTTTCGAGCATTTTGCTAATAAAAAAATTGCAAATTTTTTCAACAATTTTTTGCCTTAAAATGCGAAATATTTGTTGAATTTATATAAAATCGATAATATTTCTATTGCTCCAACGAATCTATATCCCGAAAATGAAAGTTATATCTGCAAATCATAAGCTGCTGGAGCACTTTAAGGCTCAAAGTTGACCCCAAAATAGGGCAATTGTTTCTAGGACAGACACCAAATCGGTTACTTACGGAAATATATCTGTCGATAGGTTTGAAATTTTATCTTTTAAATGCCATACTTTTCTTAGAAATGGCTTGATTAGTTCTGGTGCAATAAGCGTTTTCGTGAAGCTCTAAAAATTACAACTACAACATTTCAGCATAGCCTCCATAACGTAAGCTAAGACGTATTTATTCTACGCCAAAAATCGACATTACGGGGGGGAAAATCGTCAAAACGTCAAAATGACGACGAAATCGTCAATTCGGCAACGCTGGTACCCACGTCTGATCACAGGCAACTGGATCAAATCGCTTTGTGTGCCGGTATAAACAAGGTATATCTACGGTTGCCAGACGTACTGATTTTATCAGTACAGTACTGATTTTTCAACTCTTGTACTGATTTGATTCATTTCTTCAATCAGTACGCTAATGTCCTGATTTTTCAAAATTTGTACTGATTTGTACTGAATTTTCTATTCAAACCAAATACTTTAGTATTATCTTAAGGTTTTTACATGACGTTGGAACTTCCTTAAACTGTACTGCAAAAAGTAAGAAGAAAATAATTTAATTATAGTTGACATGTTTTAGATAATGTTTGATATGCCCAAGAAATAAATACAACAAATGATCAATCGTTTTATCGGCATATCGCCGGGTCGTTACATACCAGTTGCGATAATATAATGGAGCATAAATTATTTAAAAAGAAGGCTTATATTTTAGTCGGGTGTTGTTAGCATGGGCGTCGCTACGTAGGGGCAGGGGGGCCTCGAGTTTACCTTATATGTAGGTATACAATCTTCGATTATTACCGCAGCGACCACAAAAATGCAGTTGCCAATATAGCAACTCAGTTGCCACCTTGGAGTTGCCATCTGTAAAACCATTTCAGCCAGTGGCCACCCAACTGAAGTTCGGTTGCCATATGCCTAAGTCGGCTCAGCTCGATGTTCTGGTCACATACATAAATACACATTTTCATGAGTCTATCTCTGCTTATTCTGGTACTTACAAATATCGGACCAAAGTTATAATACCATTTCATGCTCATGAAAGGTATAGTTTTCAGATTTCAAATCGGTGAAAAGAAGGTAACAAAATATAAATTTAAACATTTTCTTAACTTCTTCCCAGCGTATCTATTAAAATGTAATTTTCAAAAATTTCATGCATTGACATGACATATTCCATCTCAAACATACTGTTATAGCATGTCATTGCTTCTAGCTCAGCTGATGTTTGCTGTTGTGTTTCTGCATGTGTATATTTTTATATATTTTTTTTATATTTTTAATACTGTTTAATCCTGCCATGTATGAAAATGTATATAGATTTTTAATTAGATAATTATTTAATAAATTTTACTATAGTAGGAGCTTGCGATATTCTGAAAATCTCTTCCCGTATATACAATGTAAATAATAATGCTGAATATGTCGCATGTGTTCCTTTTGTTGACATGCATAAATTTGATGAATGATTTGATTAGAATTTATTCGGCAGTGTCTTCATATATCACTTTCAAACATGTATAAGCGACATGATATAAACTGGCACTTGCATGATGTGTTTCATGTCGCTATGTTTTGTAGTTCAGGCCTTTAGTATCTATATATAATCGCTCAGTCATACGACTTAGTTAGACCGATCTGTAGCAGCCACAGAATTGAGCTATATATCAAACTAAGCAAGCTGCAGTTGCAGTTGACCGTGTTTGTCAAAAAAGTAAAAAGCGGCAGAAGCGGCCTATAATTTACAACTCCTATTTCTCAATTTACTCAATTTACTGACTTTGTAAAAGAGTTTTGCATACAAGACATAGAGTTAGATACTCTTTTTAGCGAATTCTTAGTCTTTCACAGTTTTTGCGTAGTTGAAAAATTATTTGACCCTTCGGAGGGCGCGTTTTGAAAGTTACACGAGAGGGCGCGCCGCAGCAATTTAGCCACAAGGTGTATCTCAAAGGTTGACTGCATTTTTTCTTATTTATGTCGAAAAATCATTCAAATAAAACATTTGAATAATTTGTGTTTGTACTGAAACATATGTATTATAAGCATTTATGTTTTAAATTTGTATGCGTCATCATCAACAGTGGTGTTGGTACATTCTACACATTGTGAAATATGCTTGCAATGTTTTCTGCTAACATTTTAGTTACAATTAATATGTAAAAAAAATGTTTGTCTTATTATTCCTGGTACATATTCCTTGTTTCAATTTCTGTTGCGTAGCTGGTTCGCTTCTATATAAGTTTAACAACATCTCCTGACACTGAAGATGGCACAACGCCGAAACCGGTTTGTCCCCAAACCAAATTTGACAAGGGATGACTGAAATTCGTTCTAAAATACATCATTTAAAAACATCCTTTTTCTCTAAAACCTAAGAAAATGAATATCATAATAGTTACAATGTGTACGCAAAGTATAATTTTAAAGTATAACGTTAAGTATAATTTTAAAATTACACATGACAAAATACTTAGAAACTTGTATACTTTAACTTTACTTTTGAATACTTTAGACCCTTATCACAAAATCACTTTTCCAACTATCTTAAACAAATTTTTCGAGTTCAATTCAAATTTTTTTTGGTACACGGAACGGAGCGACTTGGCAACTCAGCCGCATATATGAGGCACCGACTTTCAAATACAAATATCAACTAAACTATATAACGCAGAAAGTAACATCTAACTGTGAACCATTCTGCATCTCAAAACTTACAAAGTCACTAAGTTGCAGTGGCCGGCTACTAAAATTTGTATTTGAAAACCACAAATTACAATTTTTGCGGCTAATTTGCCGCGGCGCGCCCTCCGAAGGGTTAATCCATGAGGAAATATAGATGAACTCCTTAAAAAGTGGTACTTTTTCACAGTATGAGAGGATCTTAAGAATAAAGTTTGTTTCCTGGCGCAAAGAGAGAAACCGGCTTCTAATTAAAATTTTTGTAAGTGAACTTCAAATTAAAAGCAATTTTAAAATTAATGCATAGAATTCTTTCACTATTTAAACACTGAAAATGGGAATGATCTCATTATTGCTATTCAAAAAGTCACAAATATAAAACAATTTATTGGCTCCTGTGTATAATGATGTGTACACTCATGTTAAAATGAATAACACTTTTATTTTTTATGAACTATATATTGATGTATTGTGGAACGATTTTCCGTCATCCCTTGTCAAATTTGGTTTGGAGACAAACCGGTTTCGGCGTTGTGCCATCTTCAGTGTCATTTTTCGTTCTGAATAGTTCGTGTTTCCTTCCGCTTTTTATGTATTCGTGTTACTATCTGCTTTAACTGTCATTAGTAATGCATACCCAACTAAGTGCGACCACTTTTGTTTCATTATCTCACAGGTAGAAACCGGTTTGTCTCCAAACCAAATTTGACAAGGGATGACGGAAAATCGTTCCACAATACATCAATATATAGTTCATAAAAAATAAAAGTGTTATTCATTTTAACATGAGTGTACACATCATTATACACAATTTCTACCAAACTCGGTGCACTTATTAACCTTGGTTCAGAAAAGTAATTCATTGAAAATTATTCACATCAGTCTAAATTTATACCCGCTTCCCGTATAACGGTAAATTTTAAATATACGAAAACTCCGATATTTAAATAACTAAGGACGCTGATTTAATCCAAGTTATTATTTACAAGAATCTCTTAACAATAAACAAGACTGCTATAAACTTTTAGGAAGTGGGCATGGCGCCGCCCACTTTATGACTAAAAGGTATATCCCGGTAATCGCTTTACCGATGTCTATCAAACTTAGTTCAGTTACGTCTAACTCAGCATATTATCGAAAACGTTTGAAATATGGGAAAAAACACCCCTGCTCATCATGCAAAGGTAGTTTAGAAAAAGTTAAAACGACGTTATTTTATACCTGTGCCGGTTATATAAAATTTGGTATCGCCCGAACTTATACTTCTTTACTTGTCCTTAATTTTTTCCACTTTGAAAACAGCTAAATTAAAAAATTTCTATGAAAGTTGCGAAACATATTACATATTTACTTTCTTTTCTAATTCTTTATAATTATCTAAATTTTTATAAAAACATTTCACTTTTTAAGTACTCTCTTTAGACCAAATTTGGGAAAGCAGTTTTTAGCCCGTTTAATTTTAGTACAACAAAGAAGATGCTATGACTTACCGTTGATTTTTGGTAATTATTATTTTTTTACGCTCATGCACGTTTTTTCACATACAAAGCGTATTTGAGTACTCTTTGTATGGAGAAAATATGCAACACCTTTAACAAACGAAAATTGTCAAAATTAAACGATCAGTAATTTAGTGTTTTTTCGTATTACGGATATACATACATATGCGTATGCAAAAGACATGAAAACGATCTTGTTTCACTTCGATGCCGATTTTCTGCATATAAGTGTAGAATTTCCAACGTTTCGTTATCATTGGGTTGTAGCCCATGATAAAAAGTGTGTTCTCATAAAATTACAAGCCAACAGCTCATATCGAAGGCAGTTCGAAAACGCCCTATCTCAGAAAACTTTTCAAGAACGCCCTACTTTAGAATTTGATTGAAAAACATCGTATTTCAGAATTTGATTGAAAAACACCCTATCTCAGAATTTGGTTGAATGACGCCATATCTCAGAATTCGGTTCAAAAATACCCTATCTCAAACGAAAATACATTGAAAATAAGCTAAGATAGGGCGTTTTTGAATCGACATCTAAGAAACGGCGTTCTTCAACCAAATACTGAGCTAGGGCGTTTTTCAATCAAATTCGGAAGTAGGGCGTTCTTGAAAAGTTTTCTGAGATAAAGCGTTGTTAAAAATTTTTTGAGATACAGAAAATTACCTTCATAATTTTGCTTTGAATAAAAATGTACTGAAAAGTACTGATTTTTTTAGCATGAAAAAGTCGAATGTACTGATTTCGCGCATAAAAAATCTGGCAACCCTAGGTATAGCCCAATAAACGCAAAAACGAGGGCGACATCGTATCGAATTCGAGGCGAGCTTGAGTAAATCAGTTTTCTCGAACGATTTTTTGACGTAGAATACGTCTTACGTTTCGATATGGAGGCTATGCTCAAATGTTGTAGTTGTAATTTTTAGAGCTTCACGAAAACGCTTATTGCACGAGAACTGGTGAAGAGATTTCAAAGAAAAGTGCGCCGTTTCAAAGACAAAATTCAAAACCTATCGACAGATACATTAATGTAAGTAACCGATTCGGTGTCTGTCGTAGAAGCAACGGTAAATATTGGCTTATTTTGGGGTCAATTTTGAGCCTTTAAAGTGCTCTAGGAACTTATGGTTGGCTGATATAACTTTCATTTTCGGGATATAGGTTTTTTGGAGTAGTAGAAATATTATCGTGTTGAAAATATTTGCAAATTTTTTTTAATACCAAAATGCTCGAAAACCGCTTGAATGATTTTCTTTTTGTTTTCTTTAATCAAAAATTCAGGTGTTTTCCTTTCGTTTGGTATATGGGAAGTATTGGTTTATATCTTCTAAGTATGTTTATTTTATTCAAATATATGGGCATAAATGCTTTCCCATACAAAATCACTTCGTCATCATTTTGCAAACGCATGCATGTGTAAAGACAGTTAGGTGCTGGCAGAGACAAAAGGTTACCAAAAACAGATTGCGCAGGTGAGGGGAAATATGTATAAGCTGATCGCAGCATATTTTGTACCCATGTACCTACATATGTACATTGTACATCCATATATATTAGACTGCATCGCTCCCCATACAAAGAAAAATCGGTACTATTTTTCCATAAGAATTATAAAATCTATTAAGGGTACTCATTTAACAGCGCAAAACTCTCGCAAACTGTGCAATTTTAAACCCTCGCAAATGAAATGTCAAGATTTGTATGGAAAGCCATTTGCACAGAAAGGGAAACTTTGCGCGCCAATTTTGTAGCGCAACTTTGCGCAGTGTGCTGTGCAACCCTCAATCAGCTATTTTGTTTTTATACCCGAGCGCACTTGTGCACAAGGGTATTATAACTTTGTTCACATAACGGTTGTTTGTAACAGGCAAAACGAATCGAGATAGATATAGACAAATGTATACATAAATGATCAGAATGAAAAGAGAAATCGATTAAGCGGT
>NW_016157381.1:212725-222418 GCF_001687245.7 Rhagoletis zephyria
CATTAATATCACTGATGACAGTTAAAGCTTGGGTGGATTTTTATATTAAAATATCAACTTTGTGAAAAATGTGCAGATAGAGGGTATTATTGAATATAAGCCCTCGATGTTTAAAATATATAAAAATTGTATTTCAACGTATACAAAAAGTAAATCCACCTGCGTTACAGCACGGCGGGAGACGGGGAAGGAGGGCCGGGGGGGCGGCTCGCGCTCGCGCCCCGCGTACCCCGCGCGACCGGCGCGCACACCACGTCACGCTACGCCGCCGCGAAGCTAAGCAAATTTAATGTTTGAAAGAGAAATAATGTCAATTGATTTTATTTCGTTTTTAAAAAGGTAATAATGTCAATTGACTTTATTTCGCACCAGGGTGGGAAATAAAGTCAATTGACCTTATTTCCGTTGATCTTATTACCTGTCACCGAAATGAATATATCAAATTAAAGGGCTTGGCCTGTAGATGTGCAATAGCTTCTTATTTTTTCAAAAAGAGTTGACACCTGATAAAAAAATTTAATTCAAATTATTTTTAAGTTAAATCAATTATTACACTAATAGTATCGATCGACATGGGTTTGAAAAGGCTTCATTTCTTAATTACACACAGTGATCGGACTTTAAAAATATTCTGTGTGGAAGAATCGGGAAAAAAATTTGGTAGATTTCAAAAAAATGTGGTAGATCTCTGGGTTTGGATCAAACTTTGTACAAAAATTAAAAAAAATCAGCAAGGTTTCACCTAAATTGCAAACTTTTTAATTAGACTCTAAAAAAAATAATTTTAGTATAATAAAGTGCAAGACTGAAGTTGCAAAAAATTGCGTTGAGTTTTGGCAATTTTTTTCCTTGGCAGTGTAAAACAGTTCTTTCCATATTAAGATATTTTTCGAACATATTTTAAGAGAATATTGCAACCTTGCGGAGTGCTGCCAGTTTTTTTTTATCACATGACGACGTAGCGAACAAATGTGACACGTTCCAGAGACAGCTAATTGGGATTTGTTGATCTTGACAATTCTCAAGTAAACAACGCCTCAGAAACCTTAGATGCACTGAAATTTGCTAATATCCTGATATGGATGTCAGAATAAAGAGGTTGCGGTTTGAAAATATTTTGAATAGGGTTGCCACCTGTTTAAAAATTAGAATTTAAACAAAGTATGCATAAGTTAAAGGAAATATTAAAATATTACGAAGATGGTAAGATATCCTTGGGTAAAATGTTTAGATTAGTAAGGAGGGCTGCCACCTAGTAAAAACATAAAATCAAATTATTTAATAAGTTAAAGCAATTATTAAAAAAATGGGTATCAAATGAAATGGGTTTAACTTTGTCACGTATTTAAAAAATCAAATTCAACTTAATTCATCAGGCACACATAAGGACAAAGTGACTAATTTCGACGACAAAAATAGAAGATCAGAAGTCTTTAAATCTTATCACACATACCTTTCTAATACTCCTTATAAACCCGTTATGATAAAATAGTTTCGCCTGTCATTTTATTCTTATTAACAATTAATAGTTTTGTCAACATGGAGAGTGAGGCGTAAGGTATGTACTTTATTTTGCGATTTTTGTTAATAATAAAAATTTCCAAAGTAAAAATATCACGAACTCGTCCCCTCTTTTCCCCCTTCATTAAATAGAGTATCTTTTTCTTAAGTCGTTTATTGGGACGAATCGAGAATATAGGAGGACAAAAATGTTTACTTGATATGTATTTGACAGATTTCAATGAAATTTGGTATCCAGGGGTTTTCGTTGTCAAGGATTTCGAAATTGGTATCAAATTTTCAAAACTCAAAATGGCGGATACAGTATGGCGGACCACTTTTTTTAATTTTAGTTTGTTATGAAACTTGGTATTCAGAGATCCTCGCTATCTTTGATTACGAAAATGAAATGAAATTTTCAAAATTAAAAACGGGTTAAAATGGTGCGAAAGGTAATGCATTGCGTTAAAAGTTAACGCCTATTGTTCGGGACGCCATATTTGATCCGCCATTTGGAATTTTTAAAAATATAATATCAATTTCGAAATCAGTGACGACGAAAATCTCTGGATACGAAGCTTCATAACAATGTATACATTTTTAAGGGAAATCGTCCACCATATTGGATCCGCCATTTTGATTTTTTTTTTTATTGAATATCAATTTCGAAATCAGTGATGACGAAGAGCTCTGGATACCAAGCTTCATAACCAATGTTGCCGTTTTAGTCCTTTGGTGGCTAGATTAGCTACCACATACTTTGTTTGGCCACATAAATTTAAAATTGCTCCTACCTTTTTTTAGCCCTTTGGAGAATTTATTCATACTTGGCTAGAAAAAGTTGTATAGTATGCTTAATTTGATCTGATGTGGGTGGTCCTTTGGCCACACTGACACGGCGTTGCCAGATCGCCACGTTGACGGAGGTGGAGTAAGTCACTCCGAAAATTCGATCATGTTCTCAACATGCTCGCCCCCCCCTCCCGCCTGATGCGTTGTCGATTTTAGGGCGGCATCTAATTTGTCCAGGGCCGCCTTTGCCTCAGCTACCAGTCGCCGTAGTTTTTGTTGGCGTTGTTGAGCTGATCGGCTCTGCAGTGCCCGCGTGCGGCTTTGAGTTCGCCGCGCATCTGAGTGCCGAACCCGTTGGAGAAGCGTGTGGTGACCCAGAGAGCATCGACGGCAGCTGGACGCGGAGTCACACGCCCCGGTGGTGTGAGAAACGGCGAGACAGTTGATGCAGTACCGATGGGCCCGTGCGCACTCGTACCTCTCCTCCGGCTTCATCGCTAAAAACGCACGACAATGCCTCAGCACATGACGCTGACCACACAGACGGCACTTCTGTGGCTTTGGTATTTTACGGGTTCTGTAAGGACAGGAATAAATAGAAAGGACGATTGGATCAAGTATTTACTAAAATGGGTTAGATGAAAATACGTTGATAAAGGGTAGCTGCTATATATTTATACATACGGCTAAAGGGTAAATAATAATGGGATACAAAATGTAGAGTATGACGGGTAAGCATAGCGTTAGGCAGTTGGTAACACACACAGTTTCGCAATGTTTCGGGTGATAGTTCCATGTTGAGTTTTTATTTCGACAACACGAACGTTTTTATCTGGATCCGGATGTAATTTGATTACACGCCCAAAACGCCACTCATTGGGGGGTAATAAATCGTCTTTTATTACCACTAGATCACCTTCTTCGATATTCTGTTGTGGGCGCTTCCATTTGTAGCGTTTATGCAGCTCCTTGAGGTACTCGTTCTTCCATCGGATGCTAAATTGGTGATGCAGTGCCTTAAGTCTTTGCCATTTGTTGATCAAAGAAAGATGTTCAACGTTTTGTTCGGGTAGTGATAGGAGTGGTGCTCCGCGTAAGAAATGTCCTGGGGTTAACACAAGGGGATCCTGCGGATCTTCTGACATAGGGGAGAGCGGTCTGGAATTGAGGACCGCCTCTATCCGAACCAGAAGAGTAGCGAGTTCCTTAAACGAGAAATTTTGACCCCCCGCTACTTTTGTAAAATGTATTTTAAAACTCTTCACGGCGGCTTCCCATAGACCTTCCATGTGTGGAGCGTATGGCGGTATAAATTTCCATGAGAGTCCATGAAGGGCATATCTTTCTGCGACGTCTGTAGCTGCTGCATTGAGGAACGTGGCGAAATCTCGTTGTAGTGCTCGTTGGGCCCCAACGAAGGTTTTCCCATTATCGGAGAGGATCTGGTGAGGTATGCCACGACGGCCGGTGAAGCGTGCAAAGGCTGCGTTAAAGGCGTTCGTGCTGAGGTCGGAACACAGTTCTAAATGAACGGCCTTTGTCGAGAAACATACAAACACACAGACATACGCCTTCACATATGAAGCTCGTCGAAGTGGGGACGATTTTACTAAGAACGGGCCAGCGAAATCGACTCCTGTTGTGTGGAAGGGCAAGGAGTATGTTGATCTCTCGGGTGGCAATGCTACCATTACCTGCGACCTCATCTGCTGTTTATAGATGGTGCAAGTTTTGCAATGAAATATACACTAATTTACTATCTGCTTTAAACGGGGGATGTAGTACTCTTGCTGTACCATCCGGACCATCAGCTGTTTCTCCGCATGTAGTAGGGTCGAATGGAGAAAGTCTAAAAGAAGACAGCAAAAACGAGAGTTTTCGGGTATAATAATTGGGTGCCGTTCATTGTAGCTGAGGAGGTGGGTCACAGCTTTAGGCCACGATGTTGACGACCGTATGAGCCAGTTGGGTCCTTCCCACCATAGTGGACATTCCACCAAGTCCTGTGGTTTGCAGCCTCGTGTGCCCAAATCCGCTGGATTGTCATTGCTGGAAACGTGTCGCCAAATCGCATTGCTCACGTTTTGGAGAATTTGGGACGTTCGATTGGCTACATAAGTTTTCCAAGTATGTGGAGGTTTTTCTAGCCACGCTAGTACTATGGAGGAATCGCACCAAAGTACGAGTTCGTGGGTGGGTAAATTGAGCTCATCTCGAAGTTGCTTTACTAACTTGGAGAGTAGTACTGCTCCGCAGAGTTCTAACCGTGAAAGACTTACGGTTTGTAAGGGTTCTACCCTGCTTTTAGCGGCTAACAAATGCGTTGAAAACGTGTTTTCGCTATTTTGTACTCTTAAATAAACGCAAGCACAAAAGGCCTTTTCGAAGGCATCTGAAAATCCATGCAGTTGGATGGGTTTGTCGGGGGTATACTGTACCCAACGGGGAATTTTAAGGTTCTAAATTTTGAGTAGATTTTCGTAAAAGGCGTTCCATTTTATAAGGGCCCCGGGTTTGATGTTCTCGTCCCAATCAGTTCCCTCCATCCAGAGTTGCTGTAACAGCAGTTTTGCAAGATCATTATTGGCGTTAGCCATCCTGCGGGGTCGAATAATTTCGCTACTGCTGATAAAATCTGTCTTTTTGTGCATGAGTGTGCTGCTAAAAGTGGGTCGTATGCATATGTAAAGGTGTCTGTTAGCGCACTTTAAAATTTTTAAGCAGCGTTCATACCATCACCCTGTGGTACATTTGTCAAACTAATACTAAAAAGGCTATAAACATAATAAGTATGCAGCCGGGATGTCGTCAGTGCATTCCATTGGATTCCGAGCTTTTTTGTGGAGCTCGCGTCTTGGAATTTGAGAAAATCGACATCTAGTAAATTTGCGTCGTGAATTGGCTCTAGAATTTCCGCGTGGTTTGCCGAATTTTCCTAAAAGGGAATCCTGCTGATTCCAGGGCTTCGGTAACTTGGGTCATCGCGTTTAGAGTGGACTGTATATCGTGACCACCTGATAGAATATCATCAATATACGTTTCATGTAAAAGTATGTTTTTTGCGAGCGGATATTCGCTTTGACAGTCTTCAGTGAGTTGGTGTAGGGATCTTATTGCCAAATATGGTGCACAATTAACAGCAAATGTGACTGTCTTCAGTCGAAAATCTTCTATAGGCATATTAGGGTCTTTGCGAAAGACGATTCGCTGGAAATCTTGGTCTTCTTTGTGAACTAGTATTTGGCGATACATTTTTTCTATGTGCCCGTTGAATACGAACCTATATAGTCGCCATTTTAGAATAACGAGCATTAGGTCGTTTTTAGTATGGGGCCTGTGGGGAGAATGTCGTTCAATGAATTGCCAGAGTGAGATAATTTTGAGGCTTTGAAGACAACTCGCACCTTTGTGGTTTTGGACAGCATGATGGGGTAAATAAAAGTAAAAATGTTTCCCGCTTTTTACTATTTCTTGAGGGGAGGCGTGTTCCATGTGATCCATGGTCAAGTATTCATTTAGGACTTCAAAATATTTCTCTCGTAGTTCATGTTTTCTTTCTAGGGTCCCCTTGATGCTGATGTACTGCTGCTGTGCTGCTGGTCGGGAGTGACCGAGTGCCAGGTTTTCCGGGAATTCCGCTTTGAATGGCAATTTTACTACATAGCGTCCATCTTCTTGGCGGATTGTGGTTGTCCTGTATAGCGTTTCACAGTATTCGTCATCTTCTGATCGTGGATGGGTGGGGCGAACTTCTTCCTGTTCCCAAAATTTCTTTAGAAGTCGATTGAGGGGGTCATCGGAGCATTCCGTTACGTGGGTACTGAACGTTGCGACCTTTTCAGCTACTGGACCGCTCAATATCCATCCGAAGATCGTTTTTTGGGCGAGCAATGTTCCACTTATATTATGTTGCAGTCCTTCGGTAAGAATTTCCGGAATGATATCGCTGCCTATTACCACATCGATTTTAGATGGTGTCAAACAATGAGGGTCAGCCAATGTTAAATCCGCCAATTCTCCGAGATCGATATTTGATACTTTGGCTGTGGGCAAGAAGTGAGTGAGTTTTGGCAGTATTATTGCTTGTGCGTCTACTTTTAGGGCTAAATCTGATGAAGAAAATGTTATTTCGCAGATCACATTTGAGTTTCTACCCCCATACTACCCATTCCGGATATTTGGTGCAGAGACTTTCTTGTGGGTAGGCCAAGGAGCTTTTGTATACGGGATGATACAAAAGTTTTTTGGGAACCTTGGTCTATTAGGGCGCGAATTTTATGGAATTCGCCAGCAAAGTATATGGGGACTATTGCTGTTGGTAGTAGGGTGGTTCCTTTGTCACTCGAAAAGTGAGTGGAAACCTTGTTTGTGTCCTGTGCGGGACTTGCGGCTGACGACGCCCTTGCGGCGGCTTTCGAAGATGAGGGCCGCTCGCTGTCCGTTCGGCTAAGGGTGTCGGCTTGCGGCCTGGACTGCGTATGAAGTAAAGAGTGATGCCTCTTTTGGCAATAAACGCACGTGAAACTGCTCTGACACTCATTTTTGAGATGTGAAAAGGAAAGGCAATTTTCGAAATAATGGTTTTCTCTCGCGAATTTTAGGCGGTCTGATACTCAAAGATTTTTAGATTTTTAAACCTGATGCAAGATTTCATAGCGTGGTTTTGATTACATAATCTACAAGAGACGGTTTTGTTGAACTCCGCATGATATGCATGAGCTCTATTTTTATTGAGGGGGGTCGAGTTGTGATTCACCGTTCTTGGTGTAAAACTCGAAAATTGGGATTTTGCCTTGCCTGGTCTATAGGTACTTAACCTTTCTACTACCTCGTATCTGCTGGTCAGAAATTTGTTCATATCTGCCCAAAGCGGTAGTTCCTTCCGGGAGATGAGGGACTGTTCCCATAGCGAAAGGCTTTCACTTGGCAGTTTGGATGAACACAGGTATACCAGGATCGGGTCCCAGTCCGTTGTTGGGATTCCTTGTGTTGCTAGGATTGACATGCAGTTGTTGATTGTGGTCTGCATATTCTGTAGTTGTTCTCCATTTTCTGTGTATATTGCAGGCAGGTTTAATAGGGTTTTCAGCTGGTTGTCGACCAATATCCTACGATTTTCGTACCGTGATCTCAACGCTGCCCAGGCAAGCTCGAAATTTTCATTGCTCAATGGGTATTGCTTTACCATGAGCCCCGTCCCTTGTTTTTAGGCGTAGGTGGTAAAGTTTTTGAGCAGGTGTTACTTTTGGGTGGTTTTTATAGACTGCTGTCTCTGAATGCTGGCCAGTCTTCGTACCCACCGTGGAAGACTTCAGTGTCGCACGGTGGTACCTTAAGATAAAAACCATCGGAGTGGGAATCATTTATAGGGTGGTTGGAAGTTGCTTGTTGGCTGGTGCTGGCAGTACTAAAAAGCTGTAAAGCTTCTAAAATTTCGGATTTACATGTTTGATAGCTTTCCATGCATTTAGAGAATTTCTGTTCGACAGAGCCGCTCAGTTCTGTATAGCTATAAGAGAAGCTGATTTCTAGGTGTTAGAGTCCCATTACCCATGTTTTCTCAAGGTTCTCTAATTTTACCTTTAGTAAAAATTCAGACAAGTCGGTTGCTTGAGAAGGGGACCATTTTGAACAGTAAACCTCTAATTGGTTACTGGCATAAATAAATTCTTTTAAACAGTGGTCAGCAGATGTAAGGGGCTTGTATTCTCTGCAGTCTTTGGCATTTTCGCTAATTTTTTCTTCTTTGGTTAAAAATTAGTTAAAATAAAATTGAAATTCTTGATAGAATAAAATTTGAGTATACTTTGATATGTGTATGATTATGATTGTTCGCTGGGTTGTGTTTTATTTCGGGCCCCGCTGTTTTGTTTGCTGGGATAATATGCACTTGTCTCAGCGCGTCTGAGTACAAGCAGTAATATGTATATAGGCGTGTGGTTTGTTGTTGGCTCTGGGTTGAGCAAATTGAAAACCAAAAATATTTGCCGATAATAGTTGTGTTTTTTTTACAAATTATCCAGTAACTTGCCAGCAACTCTCCAGTAACTTTATTTCTACGAATTCGCTCCCATAGAAAAAATTTGGAAAAAAGTACGCGAACGCGTTTCCAGTAATAATTTGCAAGTTTCATGAACAGCTGATAAATTGGTTGTTTATTCGCAGCAAATTCCTAATAAAACAATATATTTTGTATTTAAATAGGTTTATTTTGTTAAATTCAACAATAAAAACCCACAAACAGTTTCCTTATTAGTTTAAATTTCATCCAGTAACATGCGATCAGCTGTTTTTCGTACTGGCGAATTCTTACAAGTAAAAATTTATCCAGTAAAATCCAGTAAAAACTTGCAACTTCAACTGTCATTTTTCGCTCTCTCAATATCCTCTACTTTGCAAGTTTTTGCGTACGAAAACGCCAAAACATGAAAATTCGTAAAAACTTTTACTGGATTTTACTGGAAATGAGTAAAAAAACGCAACTAATAACTGTGGTGTACCAATGCCCTTTCAAATGCTGTGCTAATATGTATGCACTTGTCGATATATAACCAAGTACATGTATGTAAATATGGCGATATGGCGTGATGTTGCTTATGTTGTTCTTACCTACATATGTGCATACACTTAATTTGTTAGGGGTGGGTTTACTAGCGTAAGCCACCGGACCAGTGCGTTGGATTGCGCGCAATATTGTTATTGGTACGTATGATTATTGCCAATATGTATATATATATGAATGTACGTTTATAAATGGGCAGTGCAGGGATGAAAAAGTAGGTACAATTGTACCTTTTTCCGACGTTTGATGACTTAAAGGTACATTAGGTACAGACACTAGATTTTAGGTACAATCATCTTTTGATCAGATGCATTTTTAGTTTTTTTCTTTTTCCTTTACCGTGCTAGTATATTTACCAGGGACGTGAACCGGATGAAAAATTTTGTCGGTCGGTTTAGCGGTTCGAACCGTTTTTACACTTTTGGATTGGTTCGTCAACCCGGTTTTTTGGTCTTTGAACCGGGGTTTCGGTTCGGTTCAACGGTTCGAAAAACAAACAAGTAATAAAGTCTAAGTTCGGGCGGAGCCGAACATTAAATACCCGGCGCAAGTAATAAATACATGATTTTCACCTTTCCGAAAGCCACCGCAACATGGTAAGCCGGGTGTGTCAATTTTGAGTAATTTAGCTCCTTAAATTTCGAAATATTGAAGTTACAAGCATTTCTAAAATTTACCGTTATATGAAAAGCGGCCTCAATTTTAGTCTGATTTCAATAATTTTCAACGCTTTGCTTTTATTTGGCAAGCACAATAGCCATACCGAGTTTGGTATAAATTGATAGACCGGTTACCGAGATACATATGTATATGTGATCATAAGTGGGCGGTGCCACGCC
>NW_016157381.1:225886-236223 GCF_001687245.7 Rhagoletis zephyria
TCTACAAAGACTCCGCTTTACTTATATGAAAAATTAATCTTTCCTAATCCTGAATGCTCTTATGATTTAATTGTACCTCAGTTTAACTATAAAAACTCTACTAGGCTGTTTTTTGTCAATGCTATGAGAGTGTGGAACTCTATTCCTGCCACTATTAGGAGCACAATCAACAAATGCACTTACATGAATGTATTATATAATTACTTTTCTAAAACTTGATTACCCATCTCTAATTAATTAAGTTCTAGGTCAGCACAGCACGAGTCTGCGTAATTTTTAAGGTGTACCAGTAAAAAATTCTGGTAAAAATATGTTCGGTATTTTTAAAATTTTTAGTAGAAATTTTGTTATTTTTCCGCATATCGTGAGGGCGACACATACTTTATTTTAGTAAATTGAGCGCATGTCGGTGGGCCATCTAGCGGTTACTAGTTTGGAATCAATTTTAATTTCAAACCGCAGCTGTCTACTGACATTCTTACCAGAACCAACAAGAACCAATTACCAGTGTCATCTGACTGCAAATAGCCCCAACGTATGTTGACATACATACCAATGTGCGTACATACATTAGACTGCATCAGCAACAAAAAGTTATTATATTTGAAGATTTCCCCAAAATATTTCGGGAAAATATTAATTAATTTTTACGTGAGCTGGACCGATTTGAGAATACCTCCAAAAATGTAATTTTTTATGAATAAAAATAGTTTCTTAAAGGATTAAAAAATTCCCT
Source organism: Rhagoletis zephyria (assembly GCF_001687245.7). Classification (NCBI taxonomy): domain Eukaryota; kingdom Metazoa; phylum Arthropoda; class Insecta; order Diptera; family Tephritidae; genus Rhagoletis; species Rhagoletis zephyria. The sequence continues at coordinate 226,623 of NW_016157381.1, forward strand.
CGGACAACAAAACAGTTTAAGCTTAAAAAATCCGCCTAAAAACGTAAAAAAAAATTCAAAAAAATCATAATAATGAGATTTTTGATGCTGTTTTTTAACTTTTTTCAAAGATTGGTTTAAGAAAAATCTAAATAACTGGACCAAATCTATACCGATTTAGACTTATGAGGTATCAGTAGGGTTCGAACGATACTATCGATATTGAGTAAGTATCGATACTGAGGGTATAAAAATTAGTACTTTAATACTCGATACCTTATTTGGTGATTTTACTCGATACTTTGCAAAGTACTCGTAGTATCGAATACTTATTAAAAAACACACTTTTTAAATTTTTTCTTCCATTAGCAACCCAATTTTCTTTGCTTATATGGATTCTAGCATTCAATTTTGTCTATCACTTAAAATAAACTGAAATTGCGTGTAGTCTGTTGCATAACATAAACCAAATAAGTAAAAGTTTAATGGCCTTATTCATAAAAAATAAAGTAGGTTTAAAGAGCTTAATAAAATGACATTTTCATACATTTTTCAGTTTATATACCTTTTTTATTTTTTATGAATAAGGCCATAAAACTTTACGCAAAGTTCACGAAAATGCAGAATTTTTAGAAACTTTTTGGGTATGCGGTTTTGTAACCTATTCAAGTTTACGTGTAGCCTTCTACCGTTGACTTTTAATTCAAACTTCCACATTATTATACTAAAATTGAATAGGATACAAAAATGCATACCCAAAAAGTTTACAAAAATTTCTTAATAAAATTTGAAATTCGTGAAATTATATATATATATATATATATATATATATATGTATGTATGTATGTACATTTAACGTTAAAATTAGTTCTAACGTGAAAGTAAGTTTTGCATTGAAATAAAAATCAAATATTTTAAATTTCTATTGTTTTAATTTCAGGAAATAACTAGATATAAGATTGAAGAATAAAATAATTTTAGTATCCCAAAAAACGTATTTTAATGAGTCCGATACTGAGTAGTATCGATACTTTTTCCCTGATACTTTTAGAGTATCGATACCATGAGCTCGATGCCAGAATGAGTAATCAGTATCGATACCAAAGTCTGAAATTTCGAACCCTAGGTATCAGTGGAAATGTATTTTCTCACCCTTTTTATTTCTTTTCAAAAAACTCATTCACCTCCCAATTTTTATTTGTCAAATACCAACATATCTTAATTAAACTTGGAATGACGCTCGTTCATCTTACCTTTCTCTTTCATACTTTGAATTAAATTATTTGCAAGGAAATCAAAAGGATGAGACCGTACCTTTCCAATGATACCTTATAAGTCTAAATCGGTAAAGTTTTGCAGAGTTTTTAAATTATATATCAAACCAATCTCTGAAAAAAGTTCAAAAACAGCATCAACAGGGCAAATTAATGATGTGGTCAGAGTTAGTTGTAATTTGAACAAGGACCTCTCGATGGGCTGCGAATAACAGCCTTCGTCTCAACCCCCTAAAATCGTATGTTATGCCTTTCTGCAAAACAAGAATAAGTTTTAGCAGCATTCCATCTCTTTGCCTTGATACCAATCCTTTAAAGCTGGTTGAAAAAATAACTAATTTAGGGTTTGTTATAAATACTAACCTTAGCTGTGCTGACCACATCAACTCCATCGCGTGCAAAATATATGGCACCTTAAGAAATCTTTGTAATTCCGCATCATATACTCCTATGCCCATTAGAAAAAAATAATAAAACTTGCTCGTCAATTAGTTCTTCCCATCATCACTTACTCTGAGGTGGTTTATAGCAAGCTTGATTCTAGGTGAACTCATAAAATTGATACCTTATTCAATCATATTACGCGTTATGTGTATGGCATACGAAAGTTTGACCACATATCTTTTTGGAGATATGGCTTATTGGGCTGCGAGTTAACCGATTATTTTTTAAATAGAAATTGATACTTCTATTCAGGCTGTTATCTACAAAGACTCCGCTTTACTTATATGAAAAATTAATCTTTCCTAATCCTGAATGCTCTTATGATTTAATTGTACCTCAGTTTAACTATAAAAACTCTACTAGGCTGTTTTTTGTCAATGCTATGAGAGTGTGGAACTCTATTCCTGCCACTATTAGGAGCACAATCAACAAATGCACTTACATGAATGTATTATATAATTACTTTTCTAAAACTTGATTACCCATCTCAAATTAATTAAGTTCTAGGTCAGCACAGCACGAGTCTGCGTAATTTTTAAGGTGTACCAGTGTTTTAAATTTGTATGTTTTTCCTTTTGGATTTGTTTTGTTTGTTTAATATCTCCATTTCATTGTTTAATTTATAATTTCTGTTGTTGTCGTACTAAAAAAGATGTTTGTAAATCTTGTTGTACTAATGCTCAGAGTGTCCAGATTTGGCGATTTCGCGCCAATTTGGCGTTTTTTTTTGGATATTTGCGCGTAAAAATTTATGAAATCGCCATTGACGATATTTGGCGATTTTTTCCCTTCAAATAAATTCTTTCCAAATATAAAATTATACAAAACTTAGTTTTCCACGATAATTTTACAGAAGAAGCTAATGAACTGCGTGATAAACTTGACTTAGGAAGCATATTAAAAGACAAACATTTTTAATCACAATCGAAGAACTTTTGAAACGATTACCTTAAATGCTTTCAAAAAGCTTTGATTTTGTCACCAGAAAGGTGTGTGAATCACAAGAGAGGGAGTTTCAGGGACCTGCCAATTCAGTATTTGACTTTGAAGGAAAGAAAAGCAGCGGAAACGGAATATTTAAATCTTTTAACTTTCCCATGGAATAATTTTTTTCAGAACCATTCCATCCGACTCTGAAGAATTTTGGATAATTGCTCACGAAGTGAAAACCGCAATATTATTATCCTTGCCGCACTCACATGCTTTTGTTGAGCGCTTTTTTTCCGTAATGAATTCAACAAAAGCTAAGATTCGAAATAGGATGAGGTTGGAAAGCCTTAATTCAATAGTTCGAATAAAGTTTTATATGAAGGCAAATAGTTTCTGCTGCAAAACGTTTTCAATATCAAACAGTATGTTATCAAGGTTGAATAGATCAATATATGACAACAACAGAAATGTAAATAATTTAGACACTTACAGGCCTATTCTGCGTTGGTAACAAAAATTATGTTACCGGTTGGAAAAGTTACTGTCAATTTTTAGACCCTTGTCGTATTCTCCACACTCTTGTAACTGGTAAATTTTGATACCATCTCATGAGCAGGTAACAAAATATTGCCCCGTGAAATATGCAACACCAGAATTTCAACAAAACTCCATAGCTGAATTGCTGAATAAATTAAAACGTTACCAAGGTAAATAGAATTGCGGTTGCAAGAAGTGGTGACAATTGTTGGTAACAAAATTAGCTTGTTACAAAATGTTCGGTTACAAGCAGAATAGGCCTGTAACAGGCCTATTCTGCGTTGGTAACAAAAATTTTGTTACCGGTTAGTAAAATTACTGTCAATTTTTAAACCCTTTTCGTATTCTCCACACTCTTGTAACCTGTAAATTTTGTTACCATCTCATGAGCAGGTAACAAAATATTGCCCCGTGAAATATGCAACACCAGAATTTACACAAAACTCCATAGCTGAATTGCTGAATAAATTAAAACGTTACCAAGGTAAATAGAATTGCGGTTACAAGAAGTGGTGACAATTGTTGGTAACAAAATTAGCTTGTTACAAAATGTTCGGTTACAAGCAGAATAGGCCTGTATAGATGATTTTGAAGAAATTGTGGAAATAGCTGATCTCGCCTTATTATGGGTTTTTATTTTATATTTAGCGCCGAGCTCTCAAAAGCGGATTGGGCGATTAATCAGTTAATATGAATAATAAATTTAATAATTGCGCAGTCCTATTGCAAAATGTGTTGAAACAAATATTTTTAAAAAGTATGCGTATTTTTAAAGAAAATTGTTTGTACATCACTATTATATAAGCGATTTGTGTTATTTATTATTACCTTCTGAAGGTATTATATTCGTTTTTGTTTTAAAAACTATATGATAACAATATCTAATTTTTAAAATAAAAGATTTATTAAATCGATTTCGTGAATTTTATTTAAAAAAAATTGGCGATTTTTGGCGAATTTTTTCAGAAATAGCGCTTTATTTTTAAACAATCTGGACACCCTGCTAATGCTTCAAATTGAAATAAATTGAAATTGAAATTGAAGAATCTCATAATTAGGATTCTGTTAATTTTTTTTTAATATTTTCGTGCAAATTTTTTAAGCTTAAACAGTATTGCCACCGTAGCTGATTAAAAAAAAAAATACTTTACAGCGTTGCCAGAGGAAGTGGTGTAAAAATCTGCATATTTTTCATACAAAATCTTCAATTGAAGATTTAAAAGCAGTGCACGGACTTTACCACTTTATTGGTAGATCTACCAACTTTTAGCTGTATTATATTTTCTACCATTTTTAACAACAAAGGCTAAAAATCTACCAATATTTTGCCGAAAGAAAGAAAGAAGATTTAAATGAACATACATATTTTGTCATCGAGCAAACCTTAAATAAAAATGAAAAGTTAACTTTGTCGGAGAATAATTAGTTGAGTCCTTCTCCTATGAAATTTATTGCAGGTGATAGAACCAAATTTTATAAATTCTTTTTTTTGAGCATTCGATAGTGAGTTGGATTTTTCAATTCAAATTGAATATTAGAAAACAACAGCTATAATTTTATTTCATTCAATTCGAATCGTTTTCATTCGATAACGGATGACGTGATTCGGGCCCAGTTTAGGGTTTTGAAGTGAAACTTCTTAATCGAGTTCGGAGATGGTTGCGTTAAATATTTAACACCATATCATAAAATCTGTGTCGTTCGTTCGATTTTAAAAAATTAGGTGTCAAATTAAAGGGCTTGTCCTTTGGGTGTGCAACATTGCATTAGTTCCATGAAAGGGGGTACCACATGTTAGAAAATCGCATTCAAAATTTCTCTGCCGCAGATGGTTGCGTTAAATATTTAACACCAAGTCATAAAATCTGTATCGTTCGTTCGATCTTCAAAAATGCGGTGTCAAATTAAAGGGCTTGTCCTTTGGGTGTACACCAAAGCTATAGTTCCATGAAAGGGGGTACCACATGTTAGAAAATCGCATTCAAAATTTCTCTGCCGCAGATGGTTGCGTTAAATATTTAACACCAAGTCATAAAATCTGTATCGTTCGTTCGATCTTCAAAAATGCGGTGTCAAATTAAAGGGCTTGTCCTTTGGGTGTACACCAAAGCTATAGTTCCATGAAAGGGGTTGACACATTTTAGAAAACTGCATTCAAAATTTCTCCGCCGCAGATGGTTGCGTTCAATATTTAACACCAAGTCATAAAATCTGTATCGTTCGTTCGATTTTCAAAAATGCGGTGTCAAATTAAAGGGCTTGTCCTTTGGGTGTACACCAAAGCTATAGTTCCATGAAGGGGGTTGCCACATTTTAGAAAAATGCATTCAAAATTTCTCTGCCGCAGATGGTTGCGTTAAATATTTAACACCAAGTTTTTCAAAAATGCGCTGTCAAATTAAAGGGCTTGTCCTTTGGGTGTACACCAAAGGGATAGTTCCATGAAAGGGGTTGCCACATTTTAGAAAACCGCATTCAAAATTTCTCTGCTGCAGATGGTTGCGTTAAATATTTAACACCAAGTCATAAAATCTGTATCGTTCGTTCGATTTTCAAAAATGCGGTGTCAAATTAAAGGTCTTGTCCTTTGGGTGTACACCAAAGCTATAGTTCCATGAAGGGGGTTGCCACATTTTAGAAAACCGCATTCAAAATTTCTCTGCTGCAGATGGTTGCGTTAAATATTTAACACCAAGTCATAAAATCTGTATCGTTCGTTCGATTTTCAAAAATGCGGTGTCAAATTAAAGGTCTTGTCCTTTGGGTGTACACCAAAGCTATAGTTCCATGAAAAGGGTTGCCACATTTTAGAAAAATGCATTCAAAATTTCTCTGCAGCAGATGGTTGCGTTAAATATTTAACACCAAGTCATAAAATCTGTATCGTTCATTCGATTTTAAAAGGTGTCAAATTAAAGGGCTTGTTCTTTGGGTAACCTATTTTTGACATCGTGGGATAAAATTCCATCAAGTTCCATTAAAATATATTAAATTTCCCACGGACTTATAGGCAAAATATTGACCACTTTGTGAAAAAGTTGCAAAATAAGGCACAGTCTACTGCACATGCCTGATGATATAACTGGATCACTAATTTTAGTTTGGTTTTTGTTCTCCAAACNAAATTTTGGAAAATGATCGGTAACCGTTCTACCAATTTGTACCAAACTCGGTATTTTTATTGTGCTTGCTACATAAAAGCAAAACGTTGAAAATTATTGAAATCGGACTAAAATTACGGCCGCTTTTTATATAACGGTAAATTTCAGAAATGCTTGAAACTTCAATAATTCGAAATTTAAGGACGCTAATTTACTCAAAATTGATACACCCCGGCTTACCAACTAGCGGTAGCTTTCGGAAAGGTGAAAAAACATCTATTTAATACTTGCGCCGGGTATTTAATGTTCGGCTCCGCCCGAACTTAGACTTTCTTACTTGTTTTTCTATGGAATGCAGACATATCTATGGCAGGTGCTATAGTAAGGTGTATATGATTGAGTTTATAAAAGGGGGCGTCGCACATCCCGTAGATGTGGAATTTTTAATCAGCCATAAACTGGGAACCATAAGTCACATGAACTTTAAATTTGGTATTCAGCCATAGGTATCTATGGGATAGGTATACCAATCCCGGGATCCCGGTGTTTTTGACGTCCCGGAAATCCCGGGATTAATGCAAGCAAATCCCAAAAATTTTGAAATATCGAATTGATAGTAAGAATTTGTTTATGAATTTTGAAGTATGATTTATGTAAAATGCCGTTTTGACTGCAATTAACAAAAAGCTTGAAACTGTACTTTTAATTTGCAGTCTGAACCTTTTTTGAAGAAGATTTCAATGAATTTACTCATAGCGTCGCTAATGTAAACGAAGCAGAGAGTTTTAAGGAAAAGTTAGATAGTTTTTTAGATCAATCTACTCAAAACTTCCTCAAATCGAAAAAAGAGAAACGTGCTGGTAAAAGAAGTTTAAATATTTTCGAATGGAGGATTTTGTCTACCTTTTGGCAGTTCAGCCTAAAAGTTTTGATGCCGAAATATGTTTTTCATCAGTAGGTTTTGTATGTAAAAACTGCAGGTCAAGCTTAGAAGACTCCGCTTTGAATGCTTTGCTGCTCTTATAAAAACATTTTAAGTGCAATAATAACAACACCGGAAAAAAGGGGTGTGTGTTTTATAACCAGACCCACCTACCAACATGTATTTCGACCCGCTGAATCCGATTCTGAGATCTGTTTGATTCGTACACCCTCAAAATTTCTAGTAAATTGCGAAAAAAAAGGCAAAAAATTCTCCATTCGCCATTTCTTTATAGAGTAGAATAAACATGTTTAGAGAAATTGTTTTTGTATATTTTTATTTTATGTGGTTTTTATTAATCGTTACTTTTTATTTATATGTTCCTCAATCGCATGGTTTTTTGAATACAATTAAAAAAATGTTTTACCTTAAAATTTGTCTGATTTAATAAATATCGCTAGCGTAGAGTGCAAAGTTGCTAAGTCCCAATTTAAAAACTGTACAGGAGAGAAAAAAACTTCGTATAGCCATTTTCTTCAAGTCTTTCGCAAAACTTTGAATACGACATTTTGCCTGTTTAAAGCAAAGCAAAACTCCATACGAATCAGAGGGATTCGAGCACTTTTTCATTAAAAGTGAAGTTAGCAACTTTTCACTCTAAGCTAGCGATATATGAGTTTTACAATCAGTTTATCGTAAATTTTAAATAGTTTTATCTAATGGTATGTTTAAATGCTTTCAGATATTGAATTTTTACTCATATTCATAAAATTTATGACTCAATTTTGTTTACCCCGAACGACGTCGGGTGCTCTGCTAGTATACTGATACTAACCAAAAACTCACCTACAGCCTGCCAAGTACACACCTAGAGCCTGCCAGGAAAAACGGTAAGAAGAAGAGTTACTTTACTTATGGGACTGTACGTTGTTTGTGGTAGTGCCCATCAGCGTTGCCGAAAGCTTTCGCTGAAAAATCGTCAATTTACCCCAAAAAAGTCGTCATTTGGTCCAAAAAAACTCAAATTTTTGTTTTTTATGCTTTTGTAACAATAAAAAATACAAACAAAATTACATAAATTACACACAATAAATATGACCAGTAGGGCGGAGTGATTTGATCGGAGCAAAATTTTCGAGGAAAGTGTATAGAAAATTCAAATTCTGCGATTAATTGTAAGCCGAAATGGCGAGCAAACTGTATACCAAAAAATTATGTTTGACCCTCTCAATTTTCAAAAGAAGAAGCAGTATATTGCATGAAGGAAACAAAAAATTTTGTATATGAAAAATTAATTTCATTCAGAAAAAATATAATACACTGATTTTTCCATGATAAAAACATTACAAGGTAAAACCATTGAGAGGCAGTCTGACGTTTGCCAACAATATAATTTTAAAATCAAAACTCAAACTCACACACACATTCTCATTTTCAATCTCAAACAACAACAATTGTGAACAATTTAATTTTTTTATTTTCAATTTTATATGATTTTAAAATGTTGGCAAACGTCAGAAAAAAATCATGGCCGACGAAATGAGAGAATGAATTTACCTTGTAATGTTTTTATCATGGATTTTTCTTTTAAAAATTGGCAGGTTCAAACGTCATTTTTGGTATATACTTAGTTTGTTCATCGTTTTTGCTTAAAATCGAACGTAGAATCCCAATATGCCACACTGAAAATAAAATTTCGTAAAAGTGCTACGAAAAACTTTCGTAGTCTTGCTTTTTGTACAATGTACGAAACTTTCGTTCATAATACGAACACATTTTTCACAACGAAACAAGATTTTATGAACCATTCGTAAATATAACGAAAGGACTTTCGTAAGGCATTTTTTCGTTCGTAATATTTACGTGTGGTTTTAAAACATACGAAGTCTACAATTCTGTATTCGTACAATTTACTTAATACTTTCGTACATAAAAAAAAATGCAGAAACATGTTTTTTAAATTCGTACAACAGACGAATATTTTCGTACAATTTACTAAATTACCGGCAGTTTAATATTTCATCATATTTTTATGTACCGCGTGTCATTGCGAAATTACTGGTTGGCTGCTGTGAGACGTATAATATAATTTTAAACGTTTCAAGAGGGGTTTTCTGGATAAAAATACAATTCAAAATTAAATATTAAAGCTGTGGATAAATGCTTTTAAGCATACAATGTTTTTAACATCGCCCACGCTGAGCCTTGCGCTGCAATGTGGGACTTCATAAATAGACAATTTCATCAGTTAAGGCTGGTATGCAGCTCTCAAGAAATCGGTCAAGAAAAATTTGCCATTATTTCGTGTGTGTGTCCAAGGAATTTTGACATTTTTGATACTTCACAGCCTGTTGCCTCACTCTTTCCTCAAGAAATAATGGAACGGGCATATATTTCTGTTGCAAACCTGGGTT
>NW_016157381.1:236774-248934 GCF_001687245.7 Rhagoletis zephyria
AACTTGTGCTCTTTTTTCACAAAAAACTTTAGAAAACCGTAGTAAAAAGCGTAGCAAATTTCTTAAGAACTGCGTACTTCATCTTCTTCTTTTTTGGCGCTGTAACCGCCTAAGCGATTTTGGCCGAGTTCAGCAAAGCACGCCAGTCGTGTCGATGTCATCGGCATAAGCCAGCAATTGCACGCTCTTGTAGTAAATTGTTCCTGAGCGGTTCAGTTCTGCAGCTCTTATTATCTTCTCCAACATCAGATTAAAGAAGTCACATGAAAGGGAGTCGCCCTGTCTGAAACCCCGTTTTGTGGCGAACGGCTCGGAGAGGTCTTTCCCAATTCTGACGGAGCTGGTGGAGAACTGCGTACTGCCTGAAGGAAATTTGACTCAAGAAAATTTCTTAGCCATTTCTTGTACGTCATTTTGTATGGAATTTTAGCTTTTCTTGAGAATTGCATACAGACTTTACCTATCAACGGCAAGCCCAAGCCAGGAACAGACACACCACTTAATGAAATTTTAAGTAAGTACATATAAGCTTTTTCACTGAAACTTGCCTTTCAGACGCTTTATAATCTTTAATTTGTAGTCGTCAAGGAAACAAACATCGAAGAAGCTGCGAATCTGCCAAGTACCTCCACATAAAAATATTATAATGTTTAAGAAAGTGAAACCAGTATTTTTTATATCCTTTCATATTTTATATCTTATTATATTTAATAAGGGTTTTGTTGAGTTTCATAATTTAACACTTTTCATCAATATACTTTATCGGATGAAGGCTAAGCAATAAAAACAAGTAAGAAAGTCTAAGTTCGGGCGGAGCCGAACATTAAATACCCGGCGCAAGTATTAAATATATGTTTTTCACCTTTCCGAAAGCTACCGCTACGTGGTAAGCCAGGGTGTATTTCTGAAATTTACCGTTATATGAAAAGCGGAAGTAATTTTATTCTGATTTCGATAATTTTCAACGTTTTGCTTTTATGTGGCAAGCACAATAACCATACCGAGTTTGGTACAAATTGGTAGAACGGTTACCGAGATATATATATGTGAACATAAGTGGGCGGCGCCACGCCCATTTTCCAAAATTTTATTGTAAAGGTATTTTTTGGTATAGAATTGTTGCAAGCATCAATTTTGAATAAATTAGCTTTAATATTTACTGATTTATCGAAGATTTTGTATTTCTCTAAATTACCGTTATATGGGATGTGGGCGTGGTATGCTGTATCAAGGTCAACTACTGTGCCAAGTTTGAAAGAAATTGGTGCAGCGGTTAGCAAGATATGCACATGTAACCATAAGTGGGCGTGGCTACGCCCATTTTCCAAAAATTTATAATATTCTTATTTTTCGTCTAAAATTTATTGTAAATATCAATTTTGAGTGAATAATCTTCAGTAGTTACTAAAATATCGCAGTTTTCGCATTTCTGAAAATTACCGTTATATGGGAAGTGGGCATGGTTACAGTCCGATTTCGCCCATTTTCAATACCAACCTACCTTAGATAAATGGAAAAGACATGGCTTAATCGACTTCTCTATTCATTCTAAGCATTNTACCCTTGTGCACAAGTGCGCTCGGGTATAAAAATATGTAGTATAGAACCTATTCGTATGCATATAAATAAAAGACTTAAGTTGTATTATAGGTAAACTAACCCTTTTTATTAATTTTAAACTGCAGAGTAGTTAGAAAATTGAAGTAAAACTTATTATTTACGACATTTATACTTTTAATATCTGCACTTCTTTCGTAGAATGTATGATTGCTTTTATTCTTTACACTATAAAAAACATAAGCTGAAATTATAACACAATACTTTCATTATATTTTAATCATTAATGTTAAGCTTTTTTGCATAACATTTTGTTAAAGAAAAACGCTTAAAATTAAGGATAAAAACAAAATAAAAGTGTTGTGGTATAATTCGTCCTATTTTTTTTACAGTGTGGCGAATGAAAGCAATCGCAAATTCTACGAAACAACCGCAGATTTTAGGAAAATAATTTCGTTAAATATACGAATTATTTTTGTGCGCTTTACAAATATTTCGTTAAAAAAAAAGAAATAGTACGAAATTCTTTAGTAAATAGTACGAAATTCGTTCGTAAATACTACGAATACGTTCGTAAAATGTACTTAAGATTTGATGTCTCATATTTCGTAGTATGTACGAAAACAGTTTTGTGCAATCAACAAAAAATTTCGTGGCCCAAAAAGACGGAAATTTTCGTAAGATGTACACAAGTTTTCGTTATATTTACGCAGATTTTATTTTCAGAGCATACACTTTTTTCGAAATGAAAGTACTCCGCCCTAATGAACACACATTACAAAACCAAAGGGAACCAACATTGCATATTGATTTGCAATTGTAACCGACAATTTAGATTTACGATTTAAAACACAACTGCTTTTAAATTGTTGAACTCCACTGATGTGAAGTTTTTGAAGATTTTGATCCAGTCATAAGGTTTAACAGGAGTATTTATTAGCGATAGATAATCTTGACTGAATAAATTCCCTCTGCTATTTTTCTGTCTCTTTCAAATGAGTGTCCGCAGTGCAAATTAACGATTTGGTTACAATTCTAAAACAAATTTAATATAACTAAAAGCACGGTAGAAGAACGAAACTAGATATGTAAAAGCGTGGTTTTATTTTAGATTACGTTTTCATTTAACAAATTTTGTACATACATATGCACATATATGAATGTATATGTACATACATACATATATATATATAAGTGGATAAACTAAAAAAAATCATCATTACGGGGGAAAATCGTCAAAACGTCATTGAGCTAAAAAAAACGTCAAAATGACGACGAAATCGTCAATTCGGCAACCCTGGAGGCCACGTCTGACCACAGCGAACTGGATCAAAGCGCTTTATGTCTCGGTATAATCAAGGTATGTGTAACGAAAACTCACCACCAGCAGTGATCGGACTCAAAAATTCTGTGTGGTAGAATCTGGAAAAAATGTGGTAGAATTCAAAAAAATATGGTAGATCTCTGGGTTTGGATCAAACTTTGTACAAAAATTAAAAAAATTCTGCAAGGTTTCACCTAAATTGCAAATTTTTTAATTATACTCTAAAAAAAATTAATTTAGTATAATAAAGTACAAGATTGATGTGACTGAAAATTGAGTTGAATATGGGCAATTTGTTTCCTTGACATATCATTTCCATATCAAGATATTTTTATTTTTATCACATCACGAAGTAGAGAACAAATGTGGCACGTTCCAGAAGCAGCTAATTGGGATTTGCTGATTTCGACAATTCCCAAGTAAAAGTAAACAACGCCTCAAAATCTTTAGATGCACTTAAATTTGCTAATACTTTCACAAAAATCGCCGTTCTTTAACATTTTCGCTATTAATTATTTTTATAAATCATATATTTTGCAATTGAACACAATAAAACCACGTTTTCTGTCGAAAAATTTATTACTTAGAAAATTTATTACAGTTTATTTTATCCTCCCATTCGGCTTTTTCTCCTTTTACTTGAGAAATTTCATCGTCGCCGGGAATGCGCAATCTTGTATTATATCATTCTTGTTACCATATAGTGTTTAGCGTTGGGCAATTTTTGCTCTTAAAATTAAGGGATTATGTCGAGCAAAAATAAAACTACGCAAAAACGCGAATATGTGGTAGATTTCAGACCTCGAGTGGTGGATGTGGTAGATGCTCAAAAAGTGGCAGATCTATTATAATGTGGTAGAAGTCCGATCACTGACCACCAGCGTTGCCTCTTTGCAAATTTTTAACCAAAATTGGTAATCTTTTTCTTTATTTATCAAGTTTGATAATTTGGTAATTAATTTTTCCATTTTGTCAACTTTTTCGATTCGGTCTTACATGCCGAATAGGTCAATATAGATGCTAATTCCACACCCTGAAAGTTTCGCAAGGCGAAAGTTGTTCCAGCGTTCCTTGGCTAATAGAATGGTGTGATCTATAACAAACTGCTTCAAAGTGGCTATTGTTAAATATATCCACCGTGTCCTTTCCTGGAAGGTTCTGCAATTACCATCAATTTTCCGGTGTACCTGGCAACCTATATGGTTGTAAGTATAAGTATAATTCTACGTAAATATGTATGATCTCGTTCAAAAAACTACGGCATTCAGCGGGGGACTTCACTCTGTCTATGTGTGAGCCGAAAGCTTTCCTTCAAGCGTTGAATTTTGATATATTTTCTTGTCACTTGTTTACATACAGTGGTCGAGAAAATTATAGCCGCACCATATTTTTACAAGTTTTAACATAATTTTTTTTTGTGTAATTTATATTGTTTTTTCTTTGACAGAAATCAAAAAATTCAAATTTCAGACTTTCTTCAATACTTAAAAAAATGCAACAATCTTTCGTAAAAATTTTAGGTGAGTGGAGCGCTGATTGTCTGAATAGCTTGGTATCTTCGGATATACATTTGTACAGACATATCGAGCCCTAACTGCCAAAATAACGTACTCGACATTTTTTTTTCAAAATTTTCTTTTTGATGCAGAAAGGCATCTAGATGCTCTAGGAATATTTCTGCATCAAAAAGAGAATTTTGAAAAAATGTCGATTACGTTATTTTGGCGGTTAAGGCGGGTTCACCGTTCGTGTCCGGACAACTTTTTATTTGCTCTCAAAATATTTTTGCCGGAGAGGGTGCTGAAGTACGGTTCACCGTTCAGTTCGGCACATTTTATTTTGTTCTGAAGCAAACAGCTGATGATATCGTTGCCCAGAAAATCAAAATTAATTTGATTCGAACAAAGAGTGCTCAGCACATGAAAAGGAACGCGTGAAATTATTAAAAAAAAGTGTCCGGACACGAACGGTGAATCCACCTTTAACACTCGTTGTGTATGTTTGTACAGTTCTGCACATAAAATAAGTTTGGCAATTTTTTGTTGATTTGGTAACTTTTTTCCGGTGACTTCGGTAAAAAATAGAAAGATTTTGTGGCAACACTGCTCACCACCACAAAAACCACGATTGAGAGAATACAAAGGTTGCGCCGATCTCGGACCGCTATTCCTCTCTTAACGAATTTGACAGAATCGTTGTTTGCATGACGTCACACTGGTGCAACTTGTTTACGTTTTCCTTGCAACATTTTTTCTTCTTCTTCCATTCTTGCTCACGTTTTGGCATTTCTCTCTCGCAATTGCACCAGTGTGACGTCACACAAAAGTTATTCTCAAAAATCCTCTCTGATCGGCGCAATCTTGTATTCTATCATTCTTGCACAAAACCGATACGTTGACGTTCCTTCTCTCTCTCTCTATCAACAGCAAATTTGATAGTTTTCTACGCACTTCCATGGTACACAAACCGCCCTCTAAGCATTTATGAATGCTTAAATTTTAAACGATAATTTAGTAATGCCGGAATAAGATTTGTTTGTAATTTTTTAAAAAGTACTGGTAAAAATATGCCCGGTATTTTAAAATTTTTAGTAGAAATTTTATTTTGAGGGCGACACCTACTTTATTTTAGTAAATTGAGCTCACGTCGGTAGGCCATCTAGCGGTTACTAGTTTGGAACCAATTTTAATTCCATAATTTCAAACCGCATCTGTATTCATTATTACCAATTACGAACCAATTACCAGTGTCATCTGACTGCAAATAGCCCCAACGTATGTGACACAAAACAAATACAACAAATAATGTACAAATGTGCGTACATACATTAGACTGCATCAGCAAAAAGTTATTATATTTGAAGACCCCCCAAAATATTAATTAATATTTACGTGAGCTGGACGGATTTGAAAATACCTCAAAAAATGTAATTTTTTATGAATAAAAATAGTTCCTAAAAGGATTAAAAAAATTCCCTCGGACAACAAAACAGTTTGAGCTTAAAAATCCGCATAAAAACGTTAAAAAAATTTTCAAAAGAATCATAAGAATGAGATTTTTGATGCTGTTTTTTTAACTTTTTTCAAAGATTGATTTAAGAAAAACTTAAATAAATGGACCAAATCTATACCGATTTAGACTTATGAGGTATCAGTGGAAATGTATTTTCTCACAATTTTTATTTCTTTTCAAAAAACTCATTCACCTCCCAATTTTTATTTTTTCAAATATCAACATATCTTAATTAAACTTGGAATGACGATCGTTCATCTTACCTTTCTCTTTCATACTTTGAATTAAATTATTTGCAAGGAAATCAAAAGGATGAGACCGTACCTTTCCAATGATACCTTATAAGTCTAAATCGGTAAAGTTTTGCAGAGTTTTTAAATTATTTATCAAACCAATCTCTGAAAAAAGTTCAAAAACAGCAACAGGGATCTCATAATAAGGATTCTGAAAATTTTTTTTTTTCAAATATTTTTATGCAAATTTTTTAAGCTTAAACAGTGTTTCCATCTTAGGTGATTTAAAAAAAAAAAAAAACACTTTACAGCGTTGCCAGAGGAATTGGTGTAAAAATCTGCATATTGTTCATACAAAATCTTCCTATTTTTCATACAAAATCTTCAATTGAAGATTTAAACGCAGTGCACGCACTTTACCACTTTTTTGTAGATCTACCAACTTTTTAGCTGTATTATATTTTCTGCCATTTTTACCAACAAAGGCTAAAAATCTACCAATATTTTGCCGAAAGAAAGCAAAAAGATTTAAATGAACATATATATTTTGTCATCGAGTACACCTTAAATAAAAATGAAAAGTTAACTTGTCGGAGAATAATTATTTGAGCCCCCTCCTATGAAATCAATGCAGGGCCCGAATCAGGGCATCCGTGATCGAACCAAATTTTATACAAATTTTTTTTTGAGCATCCATAGTGAGTTAGTTGGATTTTCCAATTCAAATTGAATAGGAAAAAAAACAGCTATAGTTTTATTTCATTCAATTCCAATCTCAATCGCCGCCAAAAGTTGACTTGCTGTCTACTTTGAGGCAAGCGATTTTTGAATCACTATTTACACACGCGATTTTTCTTGAGCAATCAATCAAATCTTGAGCTATCATATAGGGGAAATTGTCACCTTTGGTGGTCTTTTTTTGACATAACTCGAGAACCACTAGTACGATTTTGCTCAAACAAATTTAAAAAAAATTAAAAATTACAATTCCTTTAATCTGTTCATATCACGTTTTTCTATATAATCAACAGTTTTAAAAAAATTTAATATTTTATTCAACAATTTTATAATGAGCTCGAGGCCATTTTTTAAATGAAAATTTATTGTGGAAAAGCAACAATAATTTGAAAAAATGGTAGAAGTGATAGCTATTTCGGAAATCACCACATTTCCTCATCAGACTTCTTTCAGTAGGATTCGAACCGACGATCCCACTGACTCAGCCAGTTGCCTATGCACCGTGCTAGGTACGCCTTGTAAATTATCGTTTGCTTATTTCCACTATTTTCACTTTTGTTTGATTTTTTATATGAAAAATGAGCAGAAAAGCGTGTTACTCAGGTGTACGTGGAGTATGAGGGTCTTTCTTTTCTGCTCATTTTTCATTTAAAAAATCTTTGCGTATTTTCATTTGACCACTCATTATTTCTTTATTTATCAATCGATTTTCTTCATTAATAACTTGATTTTTTTTGCAACAGAACAGGCTTTAGCACAAATGGAAAAATTTGGCACAGAACCTGTTAGTTTTTTAATTATTCTTCTGTTAAAGTTTAATTTTTTCCATTTTTTTATAAAAAAAATAAAAAAAACTGGAATGATTAATTAATTTGTCGGAAACTATCAGTCCTATCGGAAAGTGATGCATACATACATGGTTTATGGAGAATTTTCTTAGCTTTCATTTATCTCATCTCATTTATCTATCTCATTTTAAGATTATTAAATTCGTTCGTAAGATATACGTGATTAAGTGGAACCACTTTTTGTTTTAAGCTGAATATAAAAAAATACCCCGATTTTCGGAATCACCGAGCAATTCTACATAGAAATTGGATAATGGAATCCATTGAACATTTTTGCTGTAAACCGGTCTATTCATTAAATTATTTTGAAAATTATAAATAGGTCGTTTATGTTATTTTGTTTATACTATTGCGTACCCGAAATTTCATAGTAAGCGACACTGTCAGTACAGAACTTTATTGTGGATAGCAGTTTTACCTATAGTTTTAACCAAATTTTCCTTAAAATTTGATATAATTGAATGCTTAAAAAGCAGCTCCTTGCCCTCATCAAAATAAAGTGCATTTTTTCCATTATGCAACTGCAGGTGCAATCTCAAAGTTTATAAATAAATAATGATATTAGTATCTTAAAACATTTTCATCTTCATTGTTAGTTTCTGCAAAAATATCTCGAACAGTTTTGCTGCTGTTCATTTGCATATACTCGTTATGGTATCTATCAGGAATTACAGTGAAACCCGCTTAAGTTGTTTATAATAATTTGAGATTATCGGTTGAGCCTGTACACACTAGCCTATTCAAGACCGTCTGAAAATCCAACGTGCGAAAATTAGAGCTGTAGCAAACCGTATGTATTCGTTACTGAGTAACGAATACAAGCCCTGACTCGAAGTACCGAATCGATACTCACATAATAATCTTGTTACTCTTATGTTCCGTATATACACCATTAAGGGCATATCCTAAATATGAATATAAAGTGTATTAAATTTGGGGCTCTTGATTCTATGAATTATATCTTAAAAATAGTTTCGCCAGTACAGGTTTAGATGTGTCAGTGTGGATTTCTATACTATCGAAAATTATATCGATAGTTTAAACTATCACTATCGGAACTATCGATGGTGTCGACTATCGATAGTTTGTTAGCTCTGCTTCTTCTTCTTCTTTGGCGCTGTAACCGCCTAAGCGATTTTGGCCGAGTTCAGCAAAGCACGCCAGTCGTTTCTCTTCTGTGCCAACTGACGCCAATTGGAGACGACAAGTGAAGCCAAGTCCTTCTCCACCTGATCTTTCCATCGCAGTGGGGGCCTGCCTCTTCCTCTCCTACCACCAGCGGGTTTCGAGTTGAATACTTTCAGAGCTGGAGCGTCGATGTCCATTCGAACGCCAGCAGAGCCGCTGTATTTTATTCGCTGCATTATGTCCATGTCGTTGTTACGCTCATACAGCTCATCGTTCCATCGCCTGCAGTACTCGCCGTCGCTAACGCGTAAAGGCCCGTAAATCTTCCGCAAAATCTTTCTCTAGAGCCCTCCAAGAGCCGCCTCATCGGATGTTGTCATTGTCCATGCTTCTGCGCCATATACCAGCACAGGCATGATGAGTGACTTATAGAGCGTGGTTTTCGTATGTCAAGAGAGGACCTTACTCCTGAATTGCTTACTCAGTCCAAAGTAGCACTTGTTGGCAAGAGTGATTCTGCGTTGGATTTCAATGCTGACATTATTATCGGTGTTAATGGTGGTTCCCAAGAAAACGAAATTCTCTACTTTGTCGAAATTGTAACTGTCAACAGTGACGTGGGTGCCAAGGCGCGAATGTGCTGACTGTTTGTTTGATGACAGGAGATACTTCGTCTTGTCCTCGTTTACCACCAGACCCATGCGCTTTGCTTCCCTATCCAACTTGGAAAAGGCAGAACAGACTTCGCGGTTTTTGTTACCGATGATGTCGATGTCATCGGCATAAGCCAGCAATTGCACGCTCTTGTAGTAAATTGTTCCTGAGCGGTTCAGTTCTGCAGCTCTTATTATCTTCTCCAACATCAGATTAAAGAAGTCACATGAAAGGGAGTCGCCCTGTCTGAAACCCCGTTTTGTGGCGAACGGCTCGGAGAGGTCTTTTCCAATTCTGACGGAGCTGGTGGTATTGCTCAACGTCATTTTACACAGCCGTAAGAGTTTTGAGGGGATAACAAATTCAGACATAGCGGCGTATAGGCAACTTCTTTTAGTGCTGTCAAAAGCGGCTTTAAAGTCGACAAATAGGTGGTGAGTGTCGATCCTTTTCTCGCGGGTCTTTTCCAAGATTTGGCGTATTGTGAATACCTGGTCTATGGTGGATTTGCCAGGTCTAAAGCCACACTGATAAGGCCCAATCAGTTCATTGACGGTGGGCTTCAGTCTTTCACACAATACGCTCGATAAGACCTTGTAACCTATGCTTAGAAGGCTGATCCCGCAGCAGTTGGCAGGCTGTCAGCTCCAGCAGCTTTGTTGTTTTTCAGACGCGTTATTGCTATACGTACCTCGTCATAGTAAGGCGGTGGAACGTCGATTCCGTCATCATCGACTGTGGGCTCGGGTTCTTCTTCTCCACAACTTTCCGTGCTGGTACCATTTAGTCGGGCGGAAACCTGTTCTCTCCATAATTTAAGTACTCTCTGGACATCGGTTGCTAGGTCGCCATTATTATTCTTACAGGAGTACGCCCTGGTCTTGAAACCTTCCGTAAGTCGCCTAACTCTCTGGTAAAATTTTCGGGCATTCTTCCTGTCGGCCAGCATTTCAAGCTCTTCGCACTCCCGTATTTCGGCCTCTCTCTTCTTATTGCGGCAAATACGTCTCGCTTCCCTCTTCAGATCCCTATAGCGAGCCCACATAGCGCGCGTTGCGCCCGATCGGTTGGCAGTGATCGGACTTAATAAAAATTTTGTGTGGTAGATTCTGAAAAAATATGTGGTAGATTTAGAAAAAATGTGGTAGATCTCAGGTTTCGGATCAAACTTGGTTACCGCATCTCGCACATGGGTTGCTCACGTTGCCCCAGAGTGCGCGAACGCGGGCGCAAGATTCGGGATTGAGTATAGCCCTGCAACTGTAACTGCATACCCAGCGCAACGAATATACCCCATTGCACTCCGTTTGTTAGCTCTACCATGAAATAATATTACTAGTTCAAAACTACTGTACGCCAAGCGATTTTCAGCTAGTTTGATTTGACGAATTCTTGGAGCTGACGACTTGTAAGCAGCTCTCCATTTAAATGCACGTGTGCAGAAACAAAGCGTACAACTTTCGTATGTAGCATCTAAGGCGCGGTGCACATT
Organism: Rhagoletis zephyria; assembly: GCF_001687245.7. Classification (NCBI taxonomy): domain Eukaryota; kingdom Metazoa; phylum Arthropoda; class Insecta; order Diptera; family Tephritidae; genus Rhagoletis; species Rhagoletis zephyria. Next base: position 247,761 of record NW_016157381.1, read on the forward strand.
AGAGCGATACGATATGCGATGGGATATGCGATACGATACGCGATGCGATATGAAATGCGCGCAGTGCACACTGCGATGCGATACGCGATACCATTTGCGGTATGATAGCCAGGGATGCCGTTTGGATCTAAATAGATCCAATTGGATACATTTTTAGACGAATTTTTGCAGGATACTTATTTTTTCCGTTCAGTATAAATGTGGATACTTTTTTAAATAGGCCAAAATTTTATATTTTCTATAAATTTTTTTTCGTTAAAAACTCGATTTTCATTAATGACGTTTTTTAAATGTTTTAAAAATCGCTACTTAAGCGTGAAATAGAGCATTTTATTTTTTGTGAACGAAGCAATGAACATATGAAGAGATCTCACCAAAGCAGTGTAAGGCGCAATTGTTTAGTTAGCTAAAAAAGATGCTTTAAGCAAGATCTTAATATGTACATATATAAAGTAAATATATCTCTTTCATATCACATATTTTCATTTGTTAATTTAAAAAGAAATAAGACAATGTAGTTTAAATACACTGTTTAAAAAAACCAAAATTTGATTTATTTAAGGAAATTTTTATGAATTTTACTGAAAATACTTTAAATACACTATAATTTTTTTTGTTTATTTGCGCGTATTAAGGGCCAGTTTTTCAGTGCACGGCCGTGGTTACTCTAAGTTTAAACGCCCGATCTGGCTGGTTTAAACTAAGATCAGCCAATCAAATGCCAGCCAGCTGTTCAATTTAAACTCAGTTTACTTAATCTAAGCTTAAACTGGCACTGAAAAACCGGACCTAAGAGAGGTAACTATTTTCCTCTTTTAATGTGTGCAAATTGGCACACCGCGTAATAAAATTAAACACTGCCTGTTTACTTTAACATACCAAATTTGTTGCAGAGAGCAAAATAACACATAAAATGTTTAAAATAGTGTAAATGTAAGCCCCTAACGTTTATTGTTTTTAGGAAATGTATTTTTAGTTTAAAAATTTTTCCATCTTTAAACATTTCATGTGTATATTTTAAAGATCTCAAGTTCAAAATCAAATCCTAAACATCTTATACGTATGTATATTTATACAGATTCCTGTTGAAAAATAGATACTTTTCAGTAGTAGTTTTACACACACTTTTTAGAGTGTACAGGTACAAATGTAACATATTAATTACTATTTATTA
>NW_016157381.1:249557-283531 GCF_001687245.7 Rhagoletis zephyria
TCTTATACGTATGTATATTTATACAGATTCCTGTTGAAAAATAGATACTTTTCAGTAGTAGTTTTACACACACTTTTTAGAGTGTACAGGTACAAATGTAACATATTAATTACTATTTATTATACTTACTTTACAAAATACTTATGCATAAAAAATATTATTTATAAATTCAAATAACAAATGTTTGATTTTATGAAATATAAAAATATATATACACGTATTCCAAGTCCTTAGGATGGGTTAAATTATGTATTTTTCTTGAAAATGTTTGGTTTTCTTACAAACTGAAACAGATGGATACGTAAAAAAGAAAAATAAATCAAAAAATGGATACATTTGGATACATTTTTGGCTTGGTCGGTGATACATTTTCTTGGGACAGCGCGGCAACACTGATGATAGCTACACAAACGGCTTTCAGTTAATACCATGAGTTCATCCGATGAAGACATTGCTGTAGCGTATTGGTGGCTACAGCAAAGGAAAAAAGAGCTAATAAAAGGAAAACGTACTGGGTACACCCGTTTAATGTGAGGAACAAAAAGTACTGTTCGGGAATTATTGCGTATGGTGTTATTGCATGCACCCATGCCAGCTGAAGTAATATTAGAGTGACAAGAGAGATTTTGACACTGCCTTATTTGAAAAATTGCCTTTAAAATTTGACTATAAGGTAGCCGAATGTCAGAAAATAAAGCGAGAACGCTGTTTTGTTACTTCACCAGTTTATTGCGCCATGGTTCCATGCAAACATTTAAAGGTTTTCCAGCTTAAAAAGCATGCAGATAAAATTCATACAAAGGCGTTATGTTCAATTAGCCGAGCAGTTATTTAAGACGACGTTTTCCCTATATTTTGTTACACTTTTCATAAGTAAAAATAGTTTGTGAATATTACTTTTCATATGAGTTATATCATATTTTTTGTTTAATTGTATTTTTTGGGAATAAACAAAGTTATTTTTCCATCTGTCATTAAACTGTTTTTGTTGGAAAAAAGTAGTATAAATAGGCAATGGGAAATAAGGAAAAATTTGTTTTATTTCCAACTTTTTTTGGGAATAAAGCAAAACTTGGATTTTGATATTAATTCCCATTTAAAAGTGAAATAAAGCAAATTTTGCGTTATTGACGTTTGTGTTATTTCACCTACCTGAAAAATAACGTGACTTACCAGGTATTTTTGCTCCATTATTTTTTGTAGCTTGTGTATTACAGCACACAAATTTGTTCTTTCTTTCTTTAATTAAAGACTCACTAAATATAATAAAATAGCACTCAAGAAAAAAACATATACAAATATAACGAATAATCAAAAATAATTACATACATACATACAGCATTTTTTAGTATTTGTTATTATTCTTGATTTCTTCTTTTATGGTAAATGAGATGATTTCTTAATTGTTTCTAATTACATTGATTACTAATTACTTAAATATTTGAAACAAAATAGTTAATCATTAACATTACAACAAACACCAAATATTTTTTGCTATCCAAAATCAAAAATAAATAGGTTTAAAATTATTGGTTTCTTTTAATTTCTTTTTAAAGATGTGAAAACAAAGGCAAATAAACCATGACAAAAAATATTCTATTGTGTACTTACCTCTGTCCTTGACCTTAGACGCTAAAATTCTCAATGCCAAACTAGTCATGTCTGTTCTACAGTAGCTTTGTTTGTATAGTTCCATAAGCATGGGGTTTTTAAACGGTTTTATTTAGCTCACCCCGTTTGTTTTATTCTTGGGTCAAATTTAGTAATTCAAATTTCACCCTCTTCCTGTCAACCGATTAATCTGAAATTTTGTATACACTTTGGATTTTGGTGACAATACAATTATGTTTATTCATTATCATTATAAATTCAAGATGGCCGCCGCTACAAAATGGCGGATAATTTATGTTTTTTTTATTAATCCCATCAATATGGGTATCAAATGAAAGGGCTCAACAAGCAGAATACAATATACTATAAAAAATTGAAATCCAAGATGGCGGCCGCTACAAAATGGCGGATAACGTAGGTTTTATCAATCCCATCAACATGGGTATCAAATGAAAGGTCTCAACAAGTAGAATACAATTTACTATGCAAAATTGAAATCTAAGATGGCCGCCGCTACCAAATGGCTGATAACAATTTTTTATCAATCCCACCAATATGGGTATCAAATAAAAGGGCTTGACAAGAAGAATACAGTGCACTATACAACCTCAATATTTAAGATGGGCGCAGCCACTAAATGGCGTATAATAATAAGATTTAAATTTAGAAATTGAATCTGTAATTTAGGTATCTGATTAATCCAGCCTGAATCCACCACCCAAGTCAAGATTTTGTATCGTGTTGAGGACTGTGTGGCGTTAGGGTGGCTAAAAATGATACGTCGTTAGCGGTACACCACCCAAGTTAAGGTGAAAGGTTAAAACGCGCCGAGAACTGTATGGCATTAGGGTGGATAAAAATGATATGTCGTTAGCGTTTTCCCCTCAAGACTCAGGCGCATCTTGTTGTACATAGCCTTGCCCCTTTATTGGACCTCTGGGGGGTCGACCGTTTAAATGTCCATTACTCGTGGGAACAAAATGGTAAAAAAAATATAAATAAAAAAAGGTAAAAAAACTTTTTAAGTTAAACGGTTTTATGTTAAACATACATTGCAACGTTTAAGATAAATGTACTAAAAACCAAAAAATAAAAATAGGTAAAAAAACTTTTTAAGTTAAACGGTTTTATGTTAAACATACATTGCAATGTTTAAGATAAATGTACTAAAAACCAAAAAATAATAATAAAATAGATACAGTCGTGGGAATTATAAACATATGCATAGACTAGACTAAAATAAAACCGTGGGGCACGTCAATTGTCTACAATCGTTGATTAAAATGTTTGTTTTGTAATGTTACACTATAATTAGGCAGTTGTTCAACCGACAACGATGGACGTGTGATAAGTAGGGCTAGAATGTGGAAACAAGCTAGCAAGCTCGATTATAAGCGAGTTTTAGGGTTTCATAGTGGTGAGCGAGTAGTACTTTTATCATATGTTTTGTCGATTAAAGACAAACTACGAGCAGTGAAACGATTCCTCGCCAGCCAGCAGTGTGAATGTCCAACGATAAACTAGTTGAAACATCTCTTTTATTTACATGGAGTGTATAACTATTGGAATTTCCATGAGCAAGAAAATAGTAAGTAATTTCCTCACCGTCTGCGGGCCAACTGCCTAACGACGAATTAAACGATTCTTATATCGCACATTAAGTCGATAATTTGTAGACAATTGACGTGCCCCCCGGTTTTATTTTAGTCTAGTCTATGCATATGTTTATAATTCCCACGACTGTATCTATTTTATTATTATTTTTTGGTTTTTAGTACATTTATCTTAAACATTGCAATGTATGTTTAACATAAAACCGTTTAACTTAAAAAGTTTTTTTACCTATTTTTATTTTAATTAATTCGACTAAAAAAAATTGAGGAAGATGCTTCCTCCTGTGAAACCACCATGCTTATCATGAAAAGAAATTTTAAGTATTAAAGTATCAATCTTCAATAAGACTTCTAATTCTTATATTAAAATAGTAGTTTCCATTTCTAATTGAGATCGTTAACAGTTTTTATTAATATATTTTGGTTTTATATAAAATACAGAGTGAATATAAAGCTCATTTACTCAGTAATAGTTGAATTCATTTGCAAACTAAAATCACATATCAATTTGGTGTTTAACACTGTAAACACATTAAAGTAATTTTCACAACACTTACTGAACTACTCTGGATGAAAATTTTAAGGCAGTGTCACACGATTGGTACATTTGTACAGATTTGTACATTTCGGCAGTTACAGAGTAGTGTTGTTTGGAAATTCTTTTATTGAGCTCAACTCAAATTTCTAAAGAACGCCACTATGTGACTGCCAAAATGTACAAATCTGTACAAATGTACCAATCGTGTGACATTGCCTTTAGCTCAGTACCCCATACGACAGCTTCAAATTCAAAAAGGGATAGGAGCAGTGCTGCCATTTTAGCCGTTTTCCGGCTATATTTAGCCGATTGCGAAAGTAAACAGCTGGAGAAAATTCGGTTTAGCCGGCAGCTGATTTGTTAGCCGCTTTGCCAAAAAATATTAGCCGTTTTTAGCTGATTTTGCTATTTGTCATATTTTCTTAAAATTTACATATATAAGTTCCCATTTTTACAAATTTAGCGAACCAAAATCTATTAGGAAGGGTAGTCTTATCTCGGAGAAATTTTTCATGTCGAACTGTGTTACATATGTACAATAGAAAGACGATTTTTTCTAATCCGAAACGTTTTCAAATACTGGGCCCATTTCAATGATATTTATTTAAAGCACATACAAATATAAACTGGGACGCGAAATTTGAGCAAGTTTTGGCTATTTTGCTTTAGTAAATTTAATGTTTATTCTTTTTGATGAAAATATAGCTGGTTACTTAAAAAAAACCCATTTAAATCCAAACTTCATACTTTTTGAAAATATTATGAAAATTCTGAAAATTTTCACTTAAATGTTTAAATTTTTAATCAGCATCTTTAAAAATTTAAAATTTTAGTATAATGAAGTTAAAATTTAAAGTACCGAGTATTTATCGCTTATTTTTGGCAATTTTTTTGTTAACGGTGTGTCACATTTTTTACATATAAATAACTTGTCAAACATACTTTGTATGGCTAAAAATTCGTAACACTGTCATTAAAACAATGTCAAAAATCAGCAGTAAGTCCTCGCTAGTTCAAATTTACATCTCATTAAACTAGAATTTAATAGGCTACCAAACTGCATACATTGATTTTTTCTAAAGATGCTCACTAAAAAGTTAAAAAATTTGGTGAAATTTTGCAGAAATTTCATAATTTTTGCACAAAGTCCGAAACTTGAATTTATATCGTGTTTGTTAAGTAATCAGCTATATTTTCAAATAAAAAAGGAATAAACTAAGAAAAATAGCCTAAACTTGCTAAAATGTCGCGTCCCAGTTTATATTTGGGTCCCGGTATTTTTTCATAAAATTTTTGTTATAAATGTCATAAACTTTAGTGTGGGAAAAACGGAAGAGAATAAAAGAGCACGAAATCATGTGAAGCAAAACTATCTGGGAAGAAAATATACTTATGAATAATTGTATCGTGGTGCTAATATCCTTTGGTGTTGCTTATTATTGCTCTCTGACAGGCATGTGCAGAGAGTGAGCAGGTCTATAAAAACGAGAACGTTTCGAATATATGGACATCAAAATAATATTACATAGTCAGTTTAATTGTTTAAAACTTAAAAAGCGACCGGCTTGTTTAATATAAATTACTGGCTTTTTTCTCGAAATAATGTTGCTCAATTTTCCTCACCCTTTACACAACTTTACGTGCTAATTTTTTCAAAGTATTGCTCTACGAAAAAGCAAAAGTGCAATACTTTCTAACCTAGTGCAAATGTTAAAATGTAAGAAGACAAAATTTTTCAATAGAAAAAAACGCCATAAGTTTTTAATTGATCTATTTTTATATTTATGTAAGTAATACAAATATGACTTCTGATGTAGAGCTTTAAGTAATCAAGTATAACGACAGTTTCCTCTGATAACTAAAAATAATTTAATGGATTTATTAGACTTTTAACTTTATTCAAATAAAACATGTTAATTTTAGCTGAAATATTTTAGCCGTTTTTTGGCCAATTTAGCCGGACGGCCCAAAAAGTTCTGAAAACACTGAATAGGAGAGACAATGTTAGGCTGTTCCCGCACTCCAGGATTTAATGAGAAATTGTTCGCAAAATATATGATAAATGTGTAAAAGGAAACAACTTCGGACTATTTCTAAATAAATCCTGGAGTACCTGAACAGGCTAGTTGTCTGTAGATAACAGTGATGCCATATGCAGATTAAAGGTGGTATGTTCAGTGAAAGAAAACCAACTTAATGTGTTGCCACAAAAAGAGAGAGATGGGAAGAGTTACCCTCAACTTGTTTGTGAATTAAAATGTATCACAATTTATACTAGCTAAAAGTAGATGTATCTTTAAAAATTCGATAAAAACGTATTGTTACGATTATCCTTGAAACCTTGTGGGATTTCCCAAATATCTTACGGCTCGTATCGCTGGATTGTTAAATAAATGCTCACGATGACCAAATTGTAGTACAATTAACTTTATTGTACAACAAAAAATTTACAATACACAGTAAAAACACTTTAAAATACTCGTTATAGCAATTACAACGCTTTACAAAACTTGTTAGCACAATTAAACTTGCTTATTCGCAACTCACTTTACTTGTAGCTTGCTGATTTGTAACTAACTCAGTCCGCTATGTGATGGCTCTTATATACCTGCGCTCGCACTCATGGGAACTCTAGAATGTTCTGAAGTTCATCGCTCATTCTCTTTCTCTCGCTGTTCGCAGTGTTCATCCAACTTGACGTTTCTCTTTGTGGAACATTCTACTTCATTCCTCGTACATTCTGCGTGTTTATCGTTGTTCCCTTCGCGTTGCCGCAGTATTCGCCACACTACCCTTCATCTAAGTCTGATCGTCCCGATCAGACACACTTGCTGTTCCAAATGCTGCAAGCCTTTCCAAGTGGACCACCTTCATCTTGTTTCTTGGTCTCCCAATGGTCTGGATCCGATACACTACGTCATTTAGCCGTTTTACGACCTTATACGGACCTTTCCAGTTGCATTGTAGTTTTGGGGACAAACCTTTCTTCCCTTGTGGATTGTACGGCAACACTAAATCTTCTTCCTGGAAACCCTCGAAATTCATCGCCCAGGTATGATAGGCTTTCATCTTGTCACTCATAATTTGCGTGCGCTGTCTCACAAGAGCATGTATCTCTCTCAGCTCCTCTTCCAGGATGTTTGACGTCTCTTTTCCAATTCTTCTAGCATCACCAGTTATCCCAAACTTCAGGTCACTAGGCAAACGGAGCTCACTGCCGAATATTACCCTTGCAGGAGTTTTACCCATTGTTTCATGCACTGCTGACCGGTATCCCATCAGGAACAAGGGTATGCGGACATCCCAATCTTTTTGATTCCTGTCCACGACCTTCCGCAAATGCTCTTCCAGGGTTCGATTGAACCGTTCACCCATGCCATCTGATTGGGTATGAAGAGCCGTTGTTCGAGTTTTCCGGATACCCAGCATCTGGCACATCTCTTGGAACACCGCCGATTCAAAATTTCTTCCCTGGTCAGAGTGTAGCTCTGTAGGTACACCGTATCTTGCGCCCAATTGCAGGTGAATACCTCCGCTACTGTTTTAGCTTTCTGGTTTGGAATGGCGTATACCTCCGGCCATTTGCTAAAGTAGTCCATAACCACAAGGACATATTTGTTTCCCTGTGCGCTCATAGGAAATGGACCGGCTACATTCATGGCAATCCGCTCGAATGGTGCACCTGAATTATACTGCTTCATCTGGCCATGACTTCTGGATTTCGGGCATTTAGCTGAAATACACTCCGCGCAGTTAGCAATCCACTCTGCGACCGATTGCCGACAACCAACCCAATAGAACCTCTGCTTGATCTTCTCCAGGGTCTTCGTGATTCCCAAGTGCCCTCCACTAGGACCATTGTGGAATTCCTTGAGAACGTCCGGAATTCTTACCCTTGGAACTACTATTAGGTTGCGGGAGCACTGCCCATCTTCACTTTCTCATACCCTGTGCAAACAGCCAGATACCAACTTTAAGCTGTTCCATTGTGCCCAGTATGCCTTTACGATTGGGCTTTCCGCTGCCATTTGCTCCTTAGTTGCCCTTCTGTCTACCTCCAGTCCATAAATCAAAAGCTCCAGATCTGGATCTTCCTGCTGACACTTACGTAGCTGTTCTTCCTTCCACTCTTCCGCTGGTGTTATTGTTGTTAGCCGGACGTCTATAATGCCCTCTTTTAACTCAGCTTTTGAGAAGTGTTTACATTCCAGGCTACATGGTCGACGGGACATGGCATCAGCATTTCCGTGGACACTTCCCTTGAGGTGCTCAGTAGAGAAGTCATAACTTTTCAGTCTCTCAACCCGCCGAGCTAGTTGTCCTTTTGGATTCTTAAACTGTAGTAGCCACTTCAGCGCTGCATAGTCCGTTCGAACTCGGAAACGTTGCCCATAGAGGTACTTGTGGAAATGTTTGACGCAGTAGTTCCTCTCTGGTTTTCCAATCGACCGGCTATAGTAGGCAACTACCTTCTCTTACCCATTAACTACCTGCGACAGTACGCCTCCTATGGCATAACCACTAGCATCCGTATCTGAAATAAACGTTGCACCTAGACCGACGTACTCCCATCTCGAATATGAAATCTACAAACGCTCTACCTTTGCAATTGGTGGAATGCATTTTTTAATCTATTGAAACCATAAAAGCCAAAGTTCCCGGCATATGATAATAGTTTTAACTTGTCTACTAATTTTATTCGCCCATACAGTCCTGTGTCTGAGATTTCTTCAAATTTCATACTTTCTGTAGTTAAGACCAGTGTTGCCGCGCCCGAAAAATAAAGTTTAACAAAATCTTTCAAAAAGTTTAACAAATTCCGTTAAAATTATGCGGCTTATTTATCGGGTCTTATTAAAATGAAAATGCCTAGAGTTACTGTTTGTTTCTTCCTGAGCTTGGTAAATTGGTTATAGAAATAAAAAGTAAGCAAGTCAGTAAGTAAAGGCTCTCTAAGGCTGAGTTTTGTCGTAAAAAATAAGGATGTTATAGTCTAAGGGTCAATTTCAAATGAATATTTAAACGGCACTTAAGTTTGATTTAGCTTTCGTTGGGTTTCAGATCAACTTTGTTTAAATATGCCAAACAATTGGGAGCACTGCTGCTTATTCCTTGAAATTGTTGTTGCATTTGCATGTTTGTTTACATTTTCTACTGAACAGCTGATTGTTTGACGTGGGATTTGGTGGGATTGATTAAACAACCTACCAATCAATCTTGGTTGTTTGGTATAAACACAGGGTTGTATATCTCATATTTAAATAGTAAAATTGGCCATTTAAGTGCAGACTAAATGTATGATCTGAAAAGGAATAGTGGAAATTAATCAACAATCTCTACTTAAGTAGGCCATCTGAAATCGGGCCTAACAGTTGCTAAATTTGAAAACTATTACACATTCTTTCAGGCTTTCAACACATACTCCTATAATAGTTGTCTGCCCTTTCGCCAGTTTTTTGAATGCATGCAAAAAACGAGTTAGGCATCATGTCATCCAAAATGTGCGTGTTGATCTAGTCACGCAAATGAAGGGCCCTAAAGTTCTACGTCGCCTCCGAACGGCAAATGGTTTTTATGAGAAGCGATTTCATGGCAGAAGTACACTCGGAGGTTTGAAAATGCGACGACCGCAGATCGGGAATTGCGTAGAGGAACATTTGCTGGAACTGTATGTGGGATCTGGATGACAGTCTTCCTAAAACAAATTTGAAAAATTTATTGAAGTAGTAACTCTTCTGACTATGAATTTTTGAGGAAAATTATCCTTTTTGACTATTTTAATAAAAATATTTAGCAAAACGAAGAAAAGTTCAACATTTTAACAGTCAGGAAAAACTTAAGCAATTTTGCTTAAATTTAAGCAAAACGGCAACGCTGGTTGAGACAATAGCCATATTCGCTTTTTGATTTCTGGAAATATATTTAAAATACTTTCGAAGTTACTTACGGCAATTCCGATTATTTTCTCTATACTTGCTACACCTATTAAAGGGAATCGTATAAATTAGCCGACTTTTCCTGTTGTTCTATAAAAGGCTGGAAAAAATGAAAACTTCGCAAAGTGTGTTTTTTTGTCTTTTTCCCCAATATTTTTCAGTAGTCAAAATTAGACAAAAACAAAGCTTCTCCGATTCCCATTAGACTATAGTCTATAGATATAAGCTCAGTTGAAAAAAACCTAATCAAGTTTAAAGGACATCCATATTTGTTTTCATATCTTAAATAAAATTAATAAAAAAAGCACAAACAAATTATGTTACTTGTTTTAGGTATAATCTGTCTCATTTAGGTGCATTTATTTTATGATATTAGGTACAACCTGAAATTTTAATTTTTCATCCCTGCTCCCTACTCGATTGAGAAGCCCCTCTGCTCCGCATCGCTGTCATTGATCTGCTTTTCTAAGCTTTATTTGCATAACTCTGCTGACAACGGTTTCATCTGATGATCATTTACACCTTGCGAGACTTATTCCCGCTGCTGTTCACGTTGTTGTTACACTGCATATTACGCTACAATAACTTAACGGACCCTATGCAACCCGTTTTCGCAAACGAATCAAATTTCTGGATTTGCATATCTTTAAAACTCCCTCACTGCCGTCAACTTGGCTATTTTATAATCATCCTTCTTTTTATCAAATGTATACCGTACTAGGATTTATGTTTGTTAAGCCTAATGGTTCAGTTAGACGTACCGTTTCGCTGCTCTGAGATACCGCTTCGCTGCTATGAACCAGAGACTGGCTTGCGTTGAACGCCAACTATTGCAAACTCCATCAATGCTGCTGCTTTGTATGACTTAGCAGCGCGTTGGCTTAGTCCCCTTTCAGACACGGCAAGTCTTGAAAGCAATTTCTTTCGCATTCTATTTTGTGTTTTCTATTTGCTTCCACACGCGTCAACTTTAATTGAATTCAATTCCTTGGTTCTTAAATGGGAAGCAACGAAAAGATCAAAAGAAACAAGAAAACTTGGAACGAATTGACGGTACGGAGGTATCTGCACTCTTCCCCTCTCTTCTCACCTCCTTCGCCTACGAACGAGCAGACTTGAAAGCAAGACTTGCCGTGTCTGAAAGGGGACTTAGTAGTATCGATACCTAAAAGTAATTAGAGGATGAATGAACACCAGCCCATAGCGTGCTGTCTTGCAAATACAGCCACCACAAGTGAACGATACTTATAACCAGTAATCGGACGAAAATAAATTCTGTGTGGTACAATCTGGGAAAAAAGTGGTAAATTTCAAAAAAATGTGGTAGATCGCAGGTTTTGGATCAAACTTTGTACAAAAATTTAAGAAATTCTGTAAGGTTTCACCTAAATTGCAAACTTTTTAATTATACTCTAAAAAAATTAATTTTAGTATAACAAAGTGCTAGATTGAAGTTGCTAAAAATTGCATTGAGTTTTGGCAATTTTTTCCTTGACAATGGGAAGCGGTTCCTTCCATATCAAAATATTTTTCGAACATAAATTTTTTTGCAACCTTGCGGAGTGCTGTGACAGTGCGAACAAATGTGACAGAAACCGCTACTTATGATTTGCCGATTTTGATAATTCTCAAGTAAAAGTAAACAACGCCTCAGAAACTTTAGTTGAACTGAAATTTGCTAACACTTTCACAAAAATCGCCGTGTTTTAACATGATTAATTATTTTTATAAATTATATATTTTGCTGTTTAACATAATAAAACCATGTTTCCTGTCAAAAAATTTATTATTGAGGCAATTTACTAATTTACAGTTTATTTTATCCTCCGATTCGGCTTTGTTTACTTTTACTTTAGAAATTTCATCGCCGCCGGGAATGCGGAATCTTGTATGATATCATTCTTGTTACCATATAGTGTTTAGTGTTGGACAATTTTTGCTCTTAAAATTAAGAAAATTATGCCAAGCAAAAATAAAACTAGGTGCTCAAAAACGCGAATATGTGGTAGATTTCACACCTTGTGTGGTGTAGATGTGGAAGATGCTCAAAAAAGTGACAGATCTACCACAATGTGGTAGAAGTCCGATCACTGCTTATAACAGCTCATGGTTGAAAGAGATAAGGTTACGCCATTATTTGAGCGAGAAAAAAGTATTTTTTGACGTGTGACGTATGCCGTGTTTGGCCGCCATACTAGAGCTGTCATATACCGTACATTTCAAGATAGAAAATATAAACAAAGAAACAAAAGTTGCAAAATTGTGAGTTTAAGTGCGATAATCATAAAGAATATTACCAATATGTAAATAAATACATTTAGTAACTAATATTTAATGGTGTGGAACATTTTCCTGTGGCGAATTACTAAGGAATTACGAAATTCAAAGTTGCAGTCCACAGATAAGCAAACCCGTGAAGTCCTGATTGCCAAGAGCTAAACAAAAGTTGAAAAATATTAAATAAAATTGTGTTAATCTCGTACAAATGGTTAAATAACCACAATAGAATGTTTATTCTATCTAATTAAATGTATAAAAGTTGTTCCGGTGCTGTAATTAAGAAGCATTTGAGCATTTATTATGATGGTACCCACACTCGTGCACCAGTGAAATTTTTTGTATAAACATTGAGACAAAAGTTGAATAATATTATTTCACACAACATTAATCTTGTCAAACTTGTTAAATAACCACCATGTAATGTTTATTCTATGTAATTAAATGTATAAAAGTTATTCCGGTGCAGTTTTAAAAAAGTATTTAAACATTTACTATGATGGTACCCAAACTCGTGCACCAGTGAAATTTTTTGTATAGACATTGAGACAAATGTTGAATAATATTATATCACACAACATTAATCTTGTCAAACTTGTTAAATAACCACCATGTAATGTTTATTCTATGTAATTAAATGTATAAAAGTTGTTCCGGTGCAGTTTTAAAAAAGTATTTAAACATTTACTATGATGGTACCCTCGACAGTTGGATCCACCTAACCGGAACGACCCAGATTTATATCTAGCCAAGGACTGTCATTCCAGCACAACTCCCCAAAAACTCTTTGGGGGATTTATATGCATCAACTACATCATGGTACCCAGTGAAACTACTTGTATGAACATGTGACACAAGTTTAAAAGAACTGTTAAAACTAAATGTGTTAATGTTGTACAAACCTGTAGATTTAAGATTTAAATACGAAACGTCTGCGAATTACGCAGCCTTAAGTTCATATTGTAATAGTTTTTCTTAAATAAATACTTACATTCAAAAGAGTACTGATTTCTTTCAATAAAAAATGTTTAAGTTTTCTGCTGTTAGTTTAATGCAATGATATTTCATTTGTACAAAAACGATATTGCTCCAAATTTGAGAGTATATATATAAATTTAAAGAGAAGGAAGTAAAGTCCTGTAAAGACAAAAATATTGATATTAGTAAAAATGTTTGAGATTTACTCATATTTTAAAATTGCACAAATACCCCGAAAATCCATTTAAAGCGTGCCAAAAGAATTCGTATTCCACTGCTGTAGTCTGTTTTCGTCGTTAGTTATCTTATGTTATATTGTTACGTACTTATCTGTGTATTTATGTTATTATTTTTGTAAATTTCCGTTTTCTTTTGAATGCATTGTCAATAATGCTCTTATTCAGCTTCCGGATACGGAAAAACATTAAGGCGCGAAAGAATAATTTTTTTATTTTCATGACGCCGAAAAAATTTTCCAAAACGTCTTGGTTCAACCTATACTTTAACACATAACTAATGCCGAAATTACGCTTTAAGTCCTCGCGCAACAGTTTTAAAGCATTATTCGATTGGATTACGCCTAACTCAGTTTATTTGTACTTATAATCCAATAATTTGTCATTTATAACTTTCAGAACTGATACCTTTTTGGAATGGCAATAAGTTGCATTTACTTATAACCCGCATACCCTCCATCAATGTGGTCATATCTTCAATAATGCGATCTTGAATCTCGGGAGCCAACCCATACGCATGGGTCCGCTGTCGTGTGTCCGGATATGGAACCTTAACGTTCATTATGTCGAACTAATCGTTTGTCTTTAAGTAGAAGTGTAGAAAATTATTACGCATTTATATATCTACACCTGAAATAGAGCGTTCTTCAACAGAATTTTGAAATAAGGCGTTCTTGAAAAGTTTTCTGAGAAAGAGGATTTTTGAACTGGCTGCCGAGATAGGCCGATCTTCCACTCAGGTGTCGATATACAGACATTTTAAACAACACATGTAAGAACTTCTTACCGTTTTGAATAACTTGTGGCACTCCTCCCAGTTTTGATTAGCCAAATGCCCAAGACTAGCAGCTCGTGTAATCCCTTGAGCAACTGTATGGGAAAAAAGCTTAGTTGCCATTTTAACTTTTTGGCGTTGGGAACCAACAACGCTAAGGTGGCTGCTATTAATCTTATGAGTAATAGACAACTCAGACGAAGTGCAGGACAAGAGTTCCATTATTATGTCCTTTCGAACCTGTTTACCATTTATAAGAAATCCATGGTCCAGGTAGTGGTTCCTCAGCAATTTAATAAGATGCGGTGCATCCGCAAACACAAATATTTTTGCATCATCGTATATGAACCTTCAATATATAGATTTCAGATTACATTACACATTTCTAAGCCAAAATGAATAATTATTATCTGGTACTTGCCATGGATTATTGATGCCGACGCCTAGATCCGAAAACAAACCCCTATTTGCTCCGCCCAAATCGCTAACGGCTGCCGCAACGTAATATCCATGGGATTTTACCGCTTTTATGATATTGAATAAAATTTCGGGAGTCATTCGACAGTCAAAATCATAAAATATCGGCTGTTTCCATTTAGCAACCAAGCCTTCAGTAAAAAAGTAAACATGTTCAATTGCAGCTCATTATATAAACAAAACGGATTAACGTACCTCGTAACATAGCTACTTGCACATAGTCAACTGGAGCGAGTGTCGTGTCTGATGATCTGTCATAGCAGTAGCACTTCCTTACCTTCATCTCATCGAAGCTTAGCACGCATATTTTCTGCTTCTCGTCCATTCCAGTCGCAGCAGACAAAATTCTAATGACTGGTTCGATTATCCCAGGGCTAATGTCAATTTTTTGAGCCCAGCGTAACAGCGTGCGCACAGCAGAAAGCGGAAACCCCTTCTTCTTTAACAACCTATAAGCCTTTGCGCTGGTAGAATAAAGCGTGATCGAGTAGGAAATATCCTCCTCTGACCAGTTACGCCTTTTCAATCCGATCTTCAATTTTCGAATTTGACCTGCTGTAAATATTGTCCGCAATTTCTCCTCGATATTGTTTCGCTCAAACTCGGCTTTTTGTAGACGTTGTCGCTGCTCGGACATTTCTTTGCCACGCTTTATTTGCATTTCACGCAAGCAAAAGTTCTCCCTTCTCAACGTATCA
Source organism: Rhagoletis zephyria (assembly GCF_001687245.7). Taxonomy (NCBI): domain Eukaryota; kingdom Metazoa; phylum Arthropoda; class Insecta; order Diptera; family Tephritidae; genus Rhagoletis; species Rhagoletis zephyria. The sequence goes on from NW_016157381.1 coordinate 264,697, forward strand.
CTAAGTTTCTAAAATCAAAATAAATCACAGAAATATAAAGTTAGTATACTTACATATGTGCTTCTAGTTGTCTAACTTTTTCCACAAGGACTTGCTGCTCACAAGAACGCAAGGTTGCAAACTCATTGTTTCCTGCAGTAGCGGGTGCATCTACTATACCCGGCGTCGGTCCTAAAGAAGTTGCTACTTCTTCAGTGCAGGTCATATTCTTGGTATCAGTCACGTCGGGGTTTTCGGAGACTTCTCTTAGCAGTTCTGCAACGAGCTTTTTGTTCGTTCGTAGCGCGACTCGGTCCCTACGAGCAATAACGTCACTTGGTTCACCTTCTACGGATACACTCGGTACTGCGCCTGGCTTAAGCTTTCTATATTTCGCGAATCCTATGGATATTAACTTTGTAGAAAAATGTTTTGTAATAACAAAAGCAATGTTTACCCATTTCAAATTTTGTATAATTTTCCAAGTCCTCTGGAAGAAAGTGTTCACTGCGTATTCTTGCGTGTTTTACATTTACATCACGCCGGCAAAAATGTACCCACCTTCGTTGGAGTATTTCATCCTTGGGAAAGGTAAAAAACCCAATTTTTTTGTCTTTGGCGTTATGGGAATTGGAGCAATTAAACACTGCGCACTTCATTTTAATAATAAAACAAAACAAAACCTTTTAACAAAAACTTTTAATTTAATTTACACAATTGGAACAAACACGCGGTAATCACAATGTAGACAAAAGTTGAATGGGTCGGTATACGTCACAGGAAGTCAGCTGTTTTCATTCACAATATGGCGACTGATTTGTTGGCTTAATCTATTATAATTGGTTCATGATAACAGCTCATACTGATATTGACTTCGGTAAAACAGTATTCCGAATGCATGAGAGCTCATTGGGTCGGTTGGCGAGGCAAGACGCCGCAGTTTATTTGTTGCAGAAGTCGTTTGACTTGTTGCTGAAAGCCATTTGACTTGTTGCCGAAAGCACGACGAATGTAGTAAAGGGTAATTTATCGTCTCGTATGTATGTATGTATTTATAGCGCGTCTACCATTCAACTGCTTTAAGCTCGGAACACTTTGACGACTGCAACTTCACGACGTAACGACAGCGACATCATTTTGTCGACAAATGTCGCCTTGAAGCCAGCTTCTTAAACATTTTGAAGACCTCAGCGACATAGCAAACAGCTGATTTTAAAGTTTGACATTTTGGTATATTTATTTTACTAATTGTGTATTTTTATTTAATTAAATAAGAAAAACATGAACTATCAAGAATATGTGATTAATTTTGCGACAATTTAATTTTGCAGCACTACATCTACTCATTGTCGCCGGCAAAATTAGAAATAGATTTAATTTGGCGACGTCGACAATTGCAGTCCTGCAGCCAAGATGTCGTGCTGTCGTCAAAATAATTGTGTCCGTAAGAACGTGTGTATTTAAAATTTGACAGATGCTGCTTGTCGCTTGCTGTCGTCAAAGTGTTCCGAGCTTTACTCTCTGCTGGCGCCAAGAACGTGTTGGCAGCAGTGTTGCCGCGAATCATTTTTAGTGGTAGTCAAATTCCTTAAAAAAGGGCTAAAAAAGAGCTAAAAAAAGTCGTTGTGGCTAAAAATGGTAGCTAAAATTTTTTACTTACATATACATATATAAGTATACACGCAAACATTTTCAATAAGCAATGGTATAGAAAAACAACGAACTCTGGAAAAAAGCAAATATTTTATCCAACCAAAAACCTTTTTGAATAAAAGGGGAAATATACGACACCAGCTTGATGGATCCATCAAGCGATTATACCATCAGGCTCGAAGCATATAACTGCTGATACAATATTTATTTCTTTATAAATGAGGTCGACGAAAGATCGAAATGATTAGAGCCGAAGTTTCATAATTTTTCTACCATTTTTTTTTTAAATTCAAAACTGCAATATCGTGAACCTAATCTTCCATAAACACGGCTTTGACTCATATAGTGCAAGAAATTTCCGCCAAAATGCTTTTTACTTAAAAAATTGACCAAATTTCACCATTCACGACACCAGGATGCTGGTACAATCATAAAATTTTCAAAAAGTTTTTGAAGTCGCACCAGCGGCTGGTACAATCACACCACAAGAACATACACGGTCAATCGACTTGATGGGTCATTTAACAAATTAAGCATATTAAGGGCCGTAAACTTATCTATTTTAAACTATAGTTAAATCGTTAATAGATAAGTTAACAGCCCTACCACTTTTAAAGTAGGTATGTATAAAAACGTAAGGAATATAAAATACATATATGTATATATATGAGTATTTCTTAGTTTAAAAATTCATCTCTTACTTTAATGAAAAAAAATTAGATCAAATTAAGCATATACAACTTTTTCATGCCAAGTATGAGTAAATTTTCCAAAGGGCTAAAAAAATGGCTAGGAGCAATTTTAAATTTATGTGGCCAAAAAAAGCAACACTGGTTGGCAGGCTAGTTGTGAGGAATGTGTATACGTACGTATCATGGTGAAATGAACTGAAGGTGGCGCATTCCCGAAACCGCTACTTTGGTTTTGCCGACTTTGACATTTATGGCAATACGTAAACAAACTTTTTGTTTAGAAACAAGTGCAAACGTATTGCGAACGTATTGTGTACTTTCAAGTGAAAAATCGAAGTAATTCGTGCGTTCTGAAGTAAAAAACGTTTTATTTGTAATAAAAACTTTATAAAAATGTCGTGTCGTGTGTTGAATTGCAGCAGCCGTAGAGGTAAAGCCCAGAAATGCAGTTTTTTTTTGTTTCCCCGCGACGACGCCTTGGCCAGAAAGTGGGTAGAGTTCTGCCGGCAGGAGAATCCATAAAATTTAGACACCAGCGTAATATGCATGAAGTACTTTACGGACCACTTTTAAACACGACATGTTAAGTTGAAAACGTTGAAATACCACAAATTACAAATTAAAATCGGAGGTAAGCAAGCATCGACCACTTTCTGCAGGAAAACATGCGCTGCGACAATATATTATCACTTTTTCGGCACCTGCAATACAAACACAAAAATTCTAAATAGTTAATTAATAAGACCTATTCTTTTGAACACATTTCAAGAGTGGTTGTATATTTTTTGTTAACGTAGTGCTTAATTTGCTATATTCAAAGATGGCTTGAGAAATTGGTGAATCGAGAAGAAAACACGTTTTCTCACTGCAAATTCACAACTGTCAACTCATTGTTCTTCGCCATATTCTTTGTTTACCCGTTGCCACAAATGTCATTCTGCGGGAATGCGCAATCTTGTATTCTATCGTTCTTGCGTACGTATGTATGCATGTATGTACATATCAATGCTTCATTTCAAACAATCGTTGAATTGTTTTTGAAATACAGTATCATGACTTCGGCAACCCATCAAACATGGCTTCAGCAACAAATGAAATGGCTTTCAGCAACAAGTCAAACGAGTTCTGCAACAAATGAACTGCGGCGTCTTGCTTCGCCAACAGTGTTGCCAGAACTTTCTGGACCAACCGGCTAAATTGGCAAAAAAACCGGCTAAAAACGGCTAAACTGTTTCAACTAAATTTCACATGTTTTATTTAAATAAATCATAAGTAGAAAGACTAGTTCTTGGAGAGAAGTTGCAAATTGAAGCTGGAAAAAATTTTGGCGGCAAGAATTTGCAATTAGGAAAAACATGTGATTGTGGCACGTGGTTGCATTTTTTGTCGATAATAATTTGAATAAAAAGGTTCGTCAAATTTAAAAATTTACAAACTTGAGCAATTTTAAAATGAAAAATTTAAGTAAATACTTGTTTACTTAATTAGTTTAGTTAATTCCAATGATTTGAAACGTACTCGTAATGCAATCTCAACCAGAGTCGATATAGGAAACGCGACAGTTAGTACGGCAAAGAAATGGAAACGTGTGTTGAAGAAAGTCGGACTAGCAAGAAATATAAATGTAGATCCTGTTTGTTTGTCCCTCTGAAAGAATTTTAAAATTCTATACAAATTTCTTATGTTTTAAATGCAACCGTGGACACTAGCTGGCAGAGAAACTTGCAAGTTAATGCAAATTTGCGTTCGTGCAGAAATTTGCAAGTTTCTCTACTTGAGAGAGAATTTGAGAGCATTTTTTATTACTAATTGATATTTTGAGTGATAATATTCGCTGGATTTTCGACGAACAAACCTATTGTCTTCCTAGAGAGTTTTGATTTACATTTTGTGCTCTTTTACTTTTATTTTGACGCATTTCAGTGTTGTTATTTAAATTCAACTTGGCCTTCGGTTTTTGGACTTTAAATAAGTTCTCAGGAAAAAAAGTTAGTTTAAATAAGTCCATATGTGTACATTGTGCTTAAAAATATCCATTTTCCCTTGCCTTAAAACTTTAAGCGTGGGCAACAATGATGTTTTGTAATTAAGGCAGAATTGTATATGCGCTATCTGGGAAGACAATACCTGTAACATTTATTCTTGGCAGTATGTCCAAACACAAATGCGTTTTAAGCAAACAGTGAAACAATTTGTTATTTTCTAAGTTTGCGAATAAAACTTTACATTTCAATTTAAGTCATTGATAACACACATTTTATGAAGAAAATCCCCGTTACGGCCTTCCTTAGAAAAAAATATTTTTTTAAAATAAAAATAAGCGAAATCGGCCCAATTTTATATAACCCTGCCTCCTCGATAACGCTAGTAGCCATTTCTAACAGATTTTGGATCGCTTAGTCAAAAATGGAAACATATATACATTTGAATTTTAAGAAAACAAGGTAAACAGCAAAATCGGCTAAAAACGGCTAATTTAAAAAAAACGGCTAAAAAATCGGCTTCCGGCTAAACCGAAATTTCTCCGGCTGTTTGCTATTGCAACCGGTTAAATCTAGACGGAAAACGGCTAAAATGGCACCGCTGTTCGCCAACCGTCCCAATGAGCACTCATGCTTTCGGCAATCGTCCAAATGAGCTCTCGTACTTTCGGTAACCGTCCAAATGCAGTATCGTGCTTTCGGTAGCCGATCAAATACGGCGGTTGCTGGTTTCGTGCACGTTCACTCGGAATACTGTTTTGCCGAAGTCAATATCAGTATGAGCTGTTATAAAGGCCAAAATAAAACAGCGCAGTGGCAGCGGCAGTGACAGTTTTTAAAATCAGCTGTTATTGCTAATATTGGCAGTCACTGCAAATACAATACGGCGTTGTCAGTGACAGCTTTTTTTGACATTCCCTTTTGTTTGTTTATATTCTTGTTGTTGTCTTTTAGGCTTCAGTGACATGAACAGAAGTTGGCTGCATTTTATTTATGTCAAATTCAGCATGCGAAGTTTGCTGCGATGAAGGCAGTGGCGGTGAATTTAGAATTTGGGCTAAACTGAGCAGTACTGCCAGCTGCCACTGCTGTATTGTGGGTCGCTTCATTGGACACCACACTTTCTAAAAAACAGCTGATTTCGAAAAACTGACACTGCCACTGCCACTGCGTTATTGTATTTTGGGATTAAGTATCGTTCACTTGTGGTTGCTGTATTTGTAAGCACTGTATGCTATGCGCTGGTGTTCGTTCATCCCCCGTTTTTAATGTGAGCAGGCTTAAGCAGTGTTTGCATTATTCATCTTTTCATTCAACATTTTGTTGAACGGCCTTTCAACCAATCGCTTTCAACAAAGTTGGTCGACAGCCAACTTTTAGCCAGTCAACTTTTTGTTCGTGCAACCCTGTGTTTGTTTGTAATTGGTTTACACAAAACCATTTTGAACGTGAAATTTCCACGATGTGTTTGCATATTTATTAAAAGCATTAAATTCGGGAAAGTAATTCCAAATTATTAGTTGTATGGACAATAAACCTAAAGACAAGGTTAAAATATAAATTGGTGTATGAGAATTCAATGCGATAAAGTGGGAACGGTGAGGACGTTGTAAACATATCGAATAATTACAGGTATCTATTAATTAAAAAGTAAACGAATATTTTGTGTAATATCTATATATATAATTCTATGAGGTACAAAAATTAGAAAAGTTAACATTATAAAATTTTGGAGTCCTACGAGGAGCACCCATGTTTATGGGATTCGTGCAACAAGTGTTATAAAAACCTACAGTACCGGACAGCAGCTCTGAATGCTATGCTCAAAGATTTGCAGCTGGGCATTTCTGTAGACGATTTAAAGTTAAAAATAACAAGTAAGAAAGTCTAAGTTCGGGCGGAGCTGAACATTAAATACCCGGCGCAAATATTAAATATATGATTTTCTACCGCTACATGGTAAGCCGGGGTGTATCAATTTTGAGTAAATTAGCGCCCTTAAATTTCAAAATATTGACGTTTCAAGCATTTCTAAAATTTACCGTTATATCAAAAACCATAATTTTAGTCCGATTTCAATAATTTTCAATGGTTTACTTTTATGTGGCAAGCACAATAACCATACCGAGTTTGGTACAAATTGGTAGAACGGTTACCGAGATACATATATGTGATCATAAGTGGGCGGTGCCACGCCCATTTCTCAAAATTTTATTATAGACGTATTTCCAGGTAAGGAATTGTTTAAAGCGTCAATTTTGAATAAATTGGCTTTAATATTTACTGATTTATCGAAGATTTCGTATTTCTCCAAATTACCGTTATATGAGATGTGGGCGTAGTTATTGTCCGATTTTAAAAATTTTCGGCCATTTGGTATCATGTACCAAGGCCAATAACTGTGCCAAGTTTGGAAGCAATCGGTGCAGCGGTTGCCAAGATATACACATGTATCCATAAGTGGGCGTGGCTACGCCCATTTTTCAAAAATTTATAACATTCTTATTTTTCGTCTAAAAATTATTGTAAATATCAATTTTGAGTTAATAATCTTCAGTAGTTACTAAAATATCGCAGTTTTCGTATTTCTGAAAATTACCGTTATATGGGAGGTAGGCGTGGTTATTGTCCGATTTTGCCCATTTTCAATACCATCCGTCCTACGCCCGAAAGAAGTACACGTACCAAGTTTCGTTAAGATATCTTAATTTTTACTCGAGTTATCGTGTGCACAGACGGACAGACACACGGACGGACGGACGGACAGACAGTCACCGCTTAATCGATTTCTCTTTTCATCCTGATCATTTATGTATACATTTGTCTATATCTATCTCGATTCATTTTGCCTGTTACAAACAACCGTTATGTGAACAAATTTATAATACCCTTGTGCACAAGTGTGCTCGGGTATAAAAAGCGTGCGTAGTATGTATACCAGGGAGTGCCCAAAGTAGCGTCTTCGAATAAAAGTGGTGCCGGAACGGATGACGTGTATGTCCCTAGGGTGGCTTGGTACGAGGTGGCAGGCAGGTTTTTGAGACCTGTTATCGAAGGGAGGACCACGAAAACAAATTTACAAGTTAGATTACATTATGTTACCTTTTGATCGGTAGTGGGGGCTTATTTCATTATCCAATCGTCAAAAAAAACAATACATATCGTCGCCCGTATGCCAGAAACATGAATATGTAAAAATAAAAATTTTGGGTACGGTTTAGTTATTTGTACACTGATTTTGGGTTGTTGTGCTCGAACGCTTGACCCGAATCAAAAAACGTTACACACACTTGTAGACAAGAGTCTACGCTTTATTTAAAACAAAAAGAATTGATATATATGTGCACTAATTTATTAATAATTTCGGTTTGAAATATGATATTTTTCCGAGCTCTGCTGTCAACACAAAAAATATCCACGAAATATCTCTGCAAAAGGTGTTCAAGCCCCTCTTCTTCGGCAACACTGAAAGGAGAATTCTACTCAGTGACCTTTCATAAAGCTCGGTCCATCCCCCGCCCCCTACACCAAAATTGTTGTACAAATAACTAAACATTTGCCGAAATTTTGGGAAATAAAGTTTGATTTAAGCTCTACATTTATGCAATTAAAATTGTAAAATATCAGTTTTCCGTATGCGCATGGTATTCTGGGTTTTGGTATAATATAGAGCATCCAAAGTTTAATCAAGTCAACCCAATAACTCAAAACTGATAAATTTGCACATTCATGCTTCTGGCATGAGGGTGACGATATGATTTCACACAGGCGAGGGGATAGATACATACATGAATGAAAAATTAAGAATATTGAAATAAATAGAATTCAACACTTAATGAGTCTCCAGATGAACGAACCATTTGCTTTATCTGCATTCTCTAATTGAGTTCCAATCAAATTGTATACACCAAGAAAAATAAGATTAATTTGGATACCGCAGTTGATGGAATAATGAGTTGTATGAGCTTTACAATGACCTTGACGTAGTGGAACGAATCAAAGTACAGGATCTATTATTTCAAACGTTATGTAAAATAGAGCGTGAGAGTTTTCTTTATAAATATGCAGTTGGCTTTAAAAAAGTTTGGACTGAATAATGAAAGCTGCTATGATACGTTGGTTATTTGATATAAAACATGGCGGTGCCTTTGCACATCCAAGACCATATGCACCGGAATGTGATTACACTTCTAGTTACATATGAATAGTTTAAAAAGACCATCAAAACCCTAAGTTTCCAAAACAAATAAATATATCAAGTTCATCAACAAAAGCTCACAGTATGTTTATTAAGTGCTAGTAACACAAAAATTTACACAAACCCAGTTGCATTTAACGCAATCGAATTTTCGCAAAAAGTATTAGCATTGAAAATTTTGCACAATATACAGTGGCTCTTACGTAAATAGCACATATTTATTTTATACAATTTCCACAAGGTTTTACGTGATAAATTTTTTTCGAAAATTTTTTATTAAAAAAGTATGGTTCATACTAGAGGTATACGCTGCCGAGCCACGCCGCCGCCGCCGCCGATTTTTGTCATTCCTCACGCGCCGCCGCCGAGTTACAAAACTATCGGCGCGGCGGCGGCGGCGTTCGGCACCTAAAGAATTTTGTACAAAATTTTAATGATGTATGTTCATTGAAATGTATGAGCTTTACAACGATATAGACATAGTGCAGCGAATTAAAATTCAGCGGCTCCGCTGGCTTGGCCATGTCGTTCGGATGGACAGAAACGCTCCTGCTCTGAAAATATTCAACGCGGGCCGCGATGCTGGTAACAGAGGAAGAGGAAGGCCTCCTCTGCGTTGGAAAGACCAGGTGGAGAAGGACTTGGCTTCACTTGGCATTTACAATTGGCGTCAGTTAGCACAGAAGAGAAATTACTGGCGTGCTGTTTTGGACTCGGCCAAAATCGCTTAGGCGGTTACAGCGCCAAATAAGAAGAGAGATGTTCATTGAAATACATCGTTTGAAGGAACTAAATACTACTCGTTTAAAAACACAATTTTACGAAATGAAAATTACTTTTTTAAAGGAGTTTCTTTTTTGCATAATTTGGGCCACTGGACAAGAATATGATCGCCTTTATTTTTCCAAAAAGAGCGTAACTCAGAAAAAACATAGGTAACATATTTTTCGATCGAAAGCGTTTATTACAGTTAAATTAGGGTCGAATACTGGTAATCTAACGATTTTCTTCCGCAGTAGTCAACTCTTTCCAATACTTGAACAACAATAAAGTTATAACACATCAAAAACTTTAACGCCAATATCTCAGAAAGCAGTTTTAACCAAAGCAGCTTCTGTTCATCTAACTCATTCCATCTAACTCCTCAATTATTAGAGATAAAACAAGGACAAGTTTATTTTCCTGAGTATTTTTTTTTTATATTTTAAACAGAACATTTAAAAGAACATTTTTCGTTGCTAATTTTTACATTCGTAAGTTATTTTATTCTGGGGTCTGACATACGTATACAAGTACTAGGTGGCTGTGTGAAAATTACGTTAGCATTCCTTAATGGTGGTCAAACCCCAGGAAGGTTTTGCTCCCTCGCATCGCAAAGCTTTCTACAAAGGGTTAAAGTTCCCCCTTTTTGGTAAAAATTGGTGTAATTTTTCATTACATTCGGTTCTCCTTAAAAAAATTTGGCGCTCAATATTTTAGTGGACATTTTAACCATCTATAAGCCGTTTTTTTACACAGTGGGTCAAAAAGACCCATTCTGGTTTTAGTTGATGGGTTAAACTTTTGGAAAAAAGTAGACCAACCTTGTTTTCAATATGTAATACGCAAAAATTCGTAAGAACTCCGTAATTTAACATAACGGTTGATAAGAATATTGCAAAAATTTATTGATAGCGTCATAAATTATCCCAATAACTTAACTTAAAATTTTTTATTTCTTTAAATTTAAATAGTACATACGGATCTGTCCTGCAGAAAAAAATTATCAATTGATAAAAAATAATCCAGTTGTAGTTAGCTTTTTTGCGGGCTTTCTATAAAATATATAACTTGTAGTTAGCTACAAAAAGCTAGCTTGAAACTAGTTGACAAGTAATGCAGGAGATTGTTTTCTTTAAAACAAGTAAAAGGAACATCGAAATTTCATATTATCATTTTGAAGTTATGTCTGACGGAGTTCGAATATGGGACCACCTACAGCAGAATATGAAAACAAATATGGAATATAATAAAGTAAATAAAAATAAAAATAAAAATAAAAATAAAATTTAAAAAAATATTATGTTTTTCCTATTGATATTTTATGTCCAAAAGTAGTTAGTTACATCTAATGCAGAGGTAAACCATCCTTGCCTATTTCGCGGCCATCGCCATGGAAATATAAATAGTTAGCTTTCGTCAAAGAAAATATGCAGATAATAAGTGACTTTTAGCTCCTTCCTAATCAACTCCAAGTTTGCTTATAGTTAGATACATTTCCTGCAGGTTGTAGAGAACATAGAGAGCCCTGTGTGTAGGTATATGTATACCTCAGACCTTCTTCTGTTCGTACATCGTAATTTAAACTTAAAACTAGTTCAATGAATAAATTAAATATAATTATAATCTGAATTGGCTTGGTGAATGCTTAACGCTGACGAGATGACATGATACGATTAGTAGCCTCATGGCTTTTTGGAATCTACCTCATGGGCAGTAGCGCCGGCTTTTCCAGACGCGCTGGCGTCGCCGCCGCCGCCGATTCTTTTTGAAGTTGACCACGCCGCAGCCGCCGCAAGGCCTGTCGGCGTAAACCTCTAGTTCATACTAGGGATGTTGCGAATGTGGAATTTTAGACATCCGCGGATTCGAATGCGGATGCGGATGTTTAAAAGCTAACATCCGCGGATGCGAATGCGAATGCGGAAGTCAAGTATTTTTAAGAAATAATTAGGTGCGTTAATTATGTGATTTAGGAAAATAAAAAATAGAAAATGTAGTCATTTTAAATAATGTTTTTTTTTTTAATTTAGTACTTGATTTTTAAAATTGGAATTGGGTTAAAGCCTGTTTCTTAAAGTGTCGTAAATCAAACCTGCGCCACTAAATAACTACTCGCTCAAGGCGAATAACTTGAAAAACTTTAAACTTGACAAAATTGCAAATTCTCTACAATAACTCCTTTCTGAAAATTGCATCGGCGCTGCAAATTTCAGGTGTATCCTCCTGCCTTTCATCTTCACAATCTAGCATCATGAAAAGATCATTGTTTAAACACCGTTATTTTCCATAGAATTCTTCATTCTCATTCTCATTTTCGATTTTAGTTTTTGTAATTCATTTGTAGTCCTTTCTTCTGTGACTGGTTTGAAAAATGTGTGCTTATAGCGAGGTTGTAAATAGGTGGACATGGCAAAAAAAAATTTGATTTTCTGGGAATGAAAATTTCGAAGAAAATTCCGTTTCAAAGTCGTGGCTGCCAGCCTAATTAGTTTAAAATCCTGTTATTTTGTTAAAAAGGAACCCCGTTTTTTTTTTTAAATAGTTTGAATTATTGGAATCACGGATGAAGGTCTCAGATCTGCTTAGTTCCCGGGTGACTTTTTGAAATGGTTCACCTGTAATATATAGCTTCTAATTAGTTTTTTTTATTAGCTGAGATCGACTTTTCCTAATTGCAGGCAGTCACAATGGCACCCTGAAATTGTGCATATGGAAACTGTGCATACGAAGTAATGCATATGAAAAAACCGAAATAATGCATACGAAAAAAACCGACATAATGCATATATGCACAGTTTCGGCTGAAAACCGAAATAATGCATATGAAAAAACTGAAATAATGCATATATGCACAGTTTCGGTGGAAAACCGCAATAATGCATACTAGAAAAACCGAAATTATGCATATGCACTCTTTCGTTTGAAAATCGAAATAATGCATATGAAAAAGCCGAAATAATGCATATATGCACAGTTTCGGTTGAAAACCGAAATAACGCATATGAAAAAACCGAAATAATGCATATATGCACACTTTCGTTTGAAAACCGAAATAACGCATATGACAAAAACGAAGTAATGCATACATGCACAGTAGAGTGGTCCAAAACGGTAAAGTCGGAGTTTTAATGCCGGCACACCCTAGGATTGATCTATATCGAAAAAATATACCCCTATTTTTTTATTTTGAAATCAAAAAATATTTAGGGAATGCTCAAAGCGCTCAAAGTTTTCTATGTATTTTATGCATACTAGAGTGCCAGTTACTGTAAAACTTTGGATACCTTTATAAATTTTTACTTTTGGCATCTCCACATTTTTCGAAAACTATCTAAACATTTTGATAACTCGTTACACTCTGTTAAGACGATTAAATTCGATAAGCAGTGATAAATTGATAAGCTTATATAACCTTGAAATTTCGATAAATCGAATTGAAAATTCCATAAACTTCGCTTCGTTGAACCAACCAATTTCAGTAGATCAATAATTATCGATAACTCGGTAACTTGAAAGAACTCCATGCATTACGACACCTCGATAAATTTCGTTAAGTCTATAAATAAGGATAATTCAATAAATATCGATAACTTGATACATTTCTTTACCTTGACAAATTTCGTTAATCCCACACGTTTTTATAGTTCGATAACTATCCGTAAATTTGTGTCTGTAAATTTCGACAACTCAGTAAACATTGATCAGTTTGAATAATTCGATACGTTGCGATAACTTAATAAGCATGGATAAATTTCGATAATTATAAACTTCGATGATTCGATAAATTTCAGTAACCATTATGGCTGATTTTATTTCGATTCCTATCGGAAGATTTCAACTCTGTTAACCTAATTCTTATGTATTTCTCATTGTCTCCATTTTCGCCTTTATCTCAATTTTCGTCTTTATCTTCACTTTTGCCTTTTTTTGTCTTCATCGTTATCATATTTATTTCAAAGTTTAATTTCAAATACGAAGTAAAACAAAATGCGAAACAGCTCAAATTGAACAGGTTGCAAAACCAACCATACACAAATATGGAAATTTTTAAACGACGATTTCAACCAATTTCGAAACTATAAAAACTCTCCTCATCTACAGAAAATTACCTTTCCAACGGTGTTTTTGGTTTTGAAATCGGTAACTTTACCTTGGTCTTCATCTTAGTTTTTATCTTTCACATCTTTGCTTATATCCTTTTCTTTTTCTATTCACGTAGATGAGATGAGGTGCGATGACGTGATAAGATGTGATGTGATAGGATGTCATGTCATGGCATATGATGTCATACCATATGATGTCATATCATGTGATGCCACGTCATGTAATGCCGTGTCATGTCATACGATGTCATATCATGTGATGTCAAGTCATGTGATGTCATGCCATATAATGTGATGTCATATCATATAATGTCATGTCACGTGATATCGTGTGATGTGATATCATATTATGTGATTTAATATCATGTGATGTCTCTTCATATCATGTGATAAAATGTGATGTGATGTCATGTAATGTGATCACGTTCCATGTTCCGATTAGTATATCGATAACCCTGTTGATAACTGTGTCGATAAAAATACCGATAACAATATCCATAAACATATAGAAACATAAAACGATTGTAAAATCGATTAATTCATCGATAAATATAACAATCATCAGTATCGACTATTGTACATATCGTTAACAATACAAATAACTAAATCGATCACAAAATCAATTACTTAATCGATTATTATACCGATAACAATATCCATTATTGTATCGATAACAATATCGATTATTTTGTTGATTATTACATCGATTACCATAGCGGTTATTTAATCAATAACAGTATCGATAACAATATCGATTATTTTATCGATAGCAATATCGATTATTATATCGATAAAAATATCCTGTTTTATATCGATGACAATACCGATCTTCATCCTCATCCTTTTCTTCATATTTATCTTTATTTTTGCATATTCCTTTTCACCTTTACATTAAAGTGTTTAAATTTACTTTGATCTTCGTTTTTGCCTGTACCTCTAGGCATCTTTGTTTTTGTTTTTATTCTCACCGCTAAACCGCTGAGAACCATGTCCATGTGCATTATTCCCCTTGAATTTGACAATTTACTCCGAACCAACTAACTGCCGCTAAAAAAGTTTCACTTCATAAATGCAAGAAATGTTCTTACCCTTTCAGTTACCCTAATTCTTATGTATCTGTCATTGTCTCCATTTTCGTTTTTATCTTCACTTTTGCATTCGTTTTTTGACTTCTATTCTATTTGACTTTATTTCTTCATCTTCATATTTATCTTTATTTCAAAGCTTAGTTTCAAATGTGTAGTGAAACAACAGGCGAAACATGTCAAATTGAACATGTTGCAGGAACATCTATAAACAATTCGAAAATGTTTAAACGATGGTTTTGGCCGTAATTTTAAACCAATTGTGAAACCATAAACTCTGCTCATCTAAAATGCCTTTCCAACGGTGTTCTTGGTTTTGAAATCGGTTCGGTAGAATCGCCAAACGAACGGAGACAAAATTTATGTTAGCGTATTAATATATACTCGTACATAGATGGAGAAAAACAATAAATATTTTTCGACCGGAAAACTGTGGTTCTCTTCAGGAGACTTCCAGTATTAATATCCAGTTGTTTATTTAACTTTTTTTTATGATTCAAGGTTGTTTATTGGTCCCTCCATTGCATTTTCTAAGGGCTTTGGAGGACCTATAAAATATAGTTATCATGAAAAAATTGTTAAAGAAACAATTGAGTATTATTACTGGGAATCTCCTGAAGATAAGTAAAGTTTTCCGGTCGAAAAATATTAATTTTCAAGAATTCTACACTATTTCTACGAAAAGTGGTTTTATCTCCTTATATAATACATGGAAAACTTAGAGCGCTTTGAGCACTACCTAAATTATTTTTTATTTCAAAATAAAAAAATATGGGTATATTTTTTTCGGTATATAACAATCCAAGGGGCTGGCGGCATTAAAAATCCGACCTTATTTTTTTTACATACATTTTTGGACCACTTTAATGCACAGTTTCGGTTCAAACCCGAAATAATGCATATGACAAAAACCGAAGTAATGCATACATGCACAGTTTCGACTCAAAACCGAAATATTGTATATGACAAAAAAACGAAATAGTGCATACATGAAAACGAACTTCTTTCTGCGTAGGCGGCCTTCGGCCGCGCTTAGGTATTATAACCCTTACTAAGTAGAATTTTCCTTTCTGTGTTGCCGGAAAACGGGACCGGAAGTATTTTTGCGCAGAACTTCTTTCTGCGTAGGCGGCCTTCGGCCGCGCTTAGAGATTATCACCCTTACTAATTAGTATTTTTGCGCAGAACTTCTTTCTGCGTAGGCGGTCTTCGGCCGCGCTTAGGGATTATATCCCGTACTGAGTAGAATTCTCCTTTCTGTGTTGCCGGAAAAGGGGACCGGAAGTATTTTTGCGCATAACTTCTTTCTGCGTAGGCGGCCTTCGGCCGCGCTTAGGGATTATAACCCTTACTAAGTATAACTCTCCTTTCTGTGTTGCCGGAAACGAAGGGCGGAAGTATTTTTGCGCAGAACTTCTTTCTGCGTAGGCGGCCTTCGGCCGCGCTTAGGAATTATAACCCTAAATAAGTAGAACTCTCCTTTCTGTGTTGCCGGAAAAGAAGGGCGGAAGTACTTTTGCGCAGAGCTTCTCTCTGCGTAGGCGGCCTTCGACAGCGCTTAGGGATTAAAACCCTTACTTAGTAGAAGTAAATATGTAATTCATATTAGAAAAAAACGAAATTATCCATATGCACACATTCGTTAGAAAACCGAAATAATGCATAAAACAAAAACCGAAATAATGCATATGTGAAAGGCGAAGTAAAGCATACATGCACAGTTTCGGANTATGTTAAAAAAAAACCTTGTCGACTCTTATTTTAAAGTGATCTAAGCAGCGGTGTGCAAAAGTGACATGTACACATATGACAAAACGCACGCGCTAAGTCCACTTGGCAATAGTTTTGTTCTAACGTGATTTCTACATATAGTGCGGTGTGTTGTTTTTTGTGCTCAAGAAAAATTCTTTGCTTATTTTAATTTATTTATTATTTAAAGGTAAAAAAATATCAAATTCAATTTAATGAATATGAATTGGACTAAAATTTGCATATATTTAGACATTTCAATGGACACTGATAAAAACAACAACGAGTATTTCAGCGAATATGGTAATCAGGCAGATGATGGAGTTATGGAACTGGTGCCTTACGGCTTTAATAGCGATTCGGACGAGTCGCTAGACCTTCCTTTAAAATCACAAACGCGGAAAAGAAGAGGAAAAGTTGTTAATCAGGCATGGTTCGCAGCAAAAAATAAAAAACTGAGAGAAAATGGCAAACCTTACTTGGGGAAAAAAAAGATAATGGCGTGTGGAATCATCGGAGAGTTAGAAATGCAAGAGTTATTGGAGAACGATGTAGGTGTAAAAAAGCCACTGGGTCTGCTACCCTCCACTGTGCAGAAGTCACTGAAGACCAAAGACAAGTAATCTTTAAACAGTTCTGGAAAATGGATTGGAAAGAGAAACAAACTTACGTAAATACATTGATTCAAGTAACAACACCTGCAAGAATGCGAAATCGTAAAGATAAAAAACAGACAAGAAGGGGTCGAACATTACAATACCATGTAAGGGTACAGCAAAAAAATGTTAAAGTTTGCCAAACATTCTTTTTGAACACTCTTAGCATTGGCAAACGTATGGTGCTAAATTGGGTCAAACAGACAACGATTTCAATAAACACTACACAGAACGCACCACAAAAAAATTGTAGCATTGCACGTCAAAATCTTAATACATTTTTCGATTCTCTACCGACCATGGAATCACATTTAGGGATGCAAATTTTGGGGAGTAACATCGATACATCGATGTTTCGATGCATCGGACAAATGAACATCGATGCTAAAATACATCGCCAAAAAAACATCGATATATCGATGGTTTCCGATGTTTCCAAATTTGTTAGGTTGTAGTCACATTGAAAGAAAAATTTAATACTTTTTAATTCATACTCTCTGTAATTCAATTAGAAAAATACTTACATATCTATGTATTTCCCTGTATTTATTTACCATTCCTTTGCCTTCCTTGTAAGTTCGCTGAGCCTAAAGATCCAAGCCCCAATTTCGTTGAAATTTCAACGGGAACCCGATCCTTTTTTAATGATTATGTACGCATTTTTAATATCGAAAGTTGAATTCAAGTCTGAATCACACTAAAGTCGATGTTAAAACATCGCTGAAACTGGCATCGATGTATCGTCAATTTAGCGATTTTAGGAAATTGTAAACATCGATGGCAAACATCGAACTTTGAACCGATATTATCGATGTTTCAAAAATATCGATGCATCGTTTGCATCCCTAATCACATTACTGCCGTGCAACAACGAACAAAAAATATCTTTTGCCACAATGGTCTTCAAAAAAACAACTATTTGATTTTTACGTAGAGGATTTTTGTAAGGTACGTGGGGGAACCCCACTCTCTATTTCGACGTTTCATGACGCATTTGCTGTTAAAAATCTGGGCCTACACTACCCTAAAAAAGATCAGTGTGAAATCTGTGCTCGACATTCTGTGGGAGATATTTTGGATGACGTCTACAATCTTCACCAGACAAAAAAACATGAAGCTAGGGAAGAAAAGCAAAAAGACAAAATCGAAGAGGCCTTTGTGTTTACTGTCGATCTGCAAGCGGTCTTAATGGCACCAAAATCCCAAGTAAGCAGCCTTTATTACCGCACGAAGTTGCAAGTCCACAATTTGGTATTCTACAATTTGATAAGTCATGATGCTTATTGTTTCATATGGAATGAAGTAGAAGGTGGAGTATCTGCGGAAGAATTTGCTAGCATTTGGGTGTACTTCATCGAGAAGAAAATAGTTCCAAAACTTACCGAGAATGCAGCTGATACGAAAATTATTCTTTATAGTGATGGGTGCACGTACCAGAATAGGAATGTTACTATGAGTAACGCTTTGCTCAATACATCTATTAAACATGGCGTAACAATTGAGCAAAAAATACTCGAAACGGGACACACACAAATGGAAGCTGACAGCGTCCATTCAGTTATCGAGCGTGCCATTAAACACCGAATTGTTAATGTACCAGCAGAGTATATTGAAATATGTCGCAATGCTCGAAAGAAACCGACACCTTATATGGTAGAGTATTTGGATCACAATTTTTTCAAATGTTTCAAGGGCATACCATATTTAAAAACAATTCGTCCTGGTCGCGGAAAAGGTGAATCAAAAGTCACCGATATTCGTGCAATAAAATACACGCCGCAATGTGAAATATTTTATAAATTGCGTTTTCCAGAGCCATGGAGCTATTTGCAACAAAGAGTGGACAGAAGTGTTGTGCCAACTGAACGGTCTAATTTAACTCAACTTCACCAAGAAAGAAGAAAATTAACAGCCAGAAAATACGCAGATTTACAATTAGGGGATTCACAAGACGTGTTAACCGTCGTAAAATCTTA
>NW_016157381.1:283605-329928 GCF_001687245.7 Rhagoletis zephyria
TGTTGTGCCAACTGAATGGTCTAATTTGACTCAACTTCACCAAGAAAGAAGAAAATTAACAGCCAGAAAATACGCAGATTTACAATATATAAAAACTTCTTTGCCAAGAGACTACCACCAATATTATGACGACCTGCCACATGAGTGATATCTATTTATTTTTGTTTAATTTATAA
Organism: Rhagoletis zephyria; assembly: GCF_001687245.7. NCBI lineage: Eukaryota > Metazoa > Arthropoda > Insecta > Diptera > Tephritidae > Rhagoletis > Rhagoletis zephyria. The sequence goes on from NW_016157381.1 coordinate 283,782, forward strand.
TTTACAAACAGCAATGAGGAAGACTATAGATTTATTAATTTTTGGGATACCCAAAAAAAAATTTCCCATTAATTACTTATGTTTTCCTTTAAACGACAGCAACGAAGTAAGACTGTATAATATTTTTTTGTGATAATAAAATACGCCGTTGGCAAAAAATCTTTTACTGCAATACTTCGTTTTGTAAAATGTCCTAAGTCNGCATACATGCACAGTTTCGGATGAAAACCGAAATAATGCATGTGCGAAAGACGAAGGTATGCATACATGCACAGTTTCGGTTGGAAACCGAAATAGTGCATATGAAAAACCCGAAGTAATGCATACATGCACAGTTTCGGTTGAAAACCGAAATAGTGCATATGAGAAAACACCGAAATTATGCGTATGCATACTTTCGTTTTAAAAGCGAAATAATGCATATGGAAAAAAACGAAGTAATGCATACATGCACAGTTTCGGTTGAAAACCGAAATAATGCATATGGCAAAAACCGAAATAAAGCATACATGCACAGTTTTGGTTGAAACCGAAATAATGTCTAAATGCACAGTTTCCATATGCGCAATTTCGGTGCCCCGTCACAATTACTTACTCACCGCTGTCAGTACCATATCAAATCCGTTTTGTTTTTCATTCCATGTGCTCAATGTGCTTTGATATTATGAGGCAAATGTACGCAAATTTTCAACATATTGTTAATATAGTATGGATAGGTCGCATTTCACATTGTGGCTGAAATGCAAAAAAGCCACAACTAACTAAAATCTTGTTATTGCATAAAACGATGTGGGGACTTATGATTCGATGAAATGCATCATAATCTATTAAAACAGTGAATTTTGGATTTTTAGTTAGTTACGGCTTTTTGTATTTCAGTGATGAGGTGAGTTACGCCGTTTTCATACTATACTAACGATATGTTGCGTTCCAAGTCCCACTCCTCAATAGATATTAAATTCGCCTTGAAATGAATATTATTTGATTTGTGGACTTGGCTGTCAACTTTTTCACATTCCATTTTACTTTTATTTCGCTACGTGCAAATTTTGACAATTATCAAACAAATTAAAATAAATGTTGTTGTTTTTGACCACACAAATGCAAATTTTGACAATTATCAAAAAAAAAAAAAAATAAATGCTGTTGTTTTCGAGCACACAGAGGAGTATGTATGTATGCGTAGTAAAAACAGTGTTTTTCTGCTAAGTAATAAAAGAAAAACTTTATCATAATAAGCCGTCTTATGAAAAAAAAAACATTACACTTATGTAGAAAAAAACTGGCGATGCATCCGGGTTTTTTTACCTTCCTTTTATTAGCTCGGGATGTAACTATGTAATATTGATGCGCCTAAAAGATGCAGCGATTTCTATTCTCAAGTTACATAGCTGATGACAGTACGAATGGCAATTATAATAGGGAGGTTTTAGTTTTTTAAACTATAATTTTATTATTAATGTTCGATAGTTACATAATTCTTACCTAATGAAAGGTTATCTTTTACCGCTCAAATTGTTAATTAAATTAATTAATTAAACTAAATTAAATTGTTAAATTCTCGTTATAGCTAGACGTTGAACATTTCCGCTGGAAATACCTATTTAAGGATCTTACTCTCTCTCTCTCTCCTCTTACTATTTAGGGGGACAGTTTTAACGTAGCATGTCCACAGGCCAAATATATTAGTTGCGTTCCTTAATTCCCGGAAATAGTCAGAAAAAGTCCGAAGTAGTCAGATTTAGTCCAAAAAGCGTTTCTTAACTCGAAAATGACAGCAAAAATGAGAGAGCAACACTCAGTGAGAGTGACTCCCTTCAGTCCAAAGTAGTCAGATTTAGTCCGAAGAATTTTTTCTGGCAAAATCCTGAGAAGTGTCAAACTCAACCGAATTTAAATTAACGGAAATTAAAGAATACACAAAAAGTGAGAATAATATAAAAAGTGAATTGAAATTGAAAGGAGGCAAAAAATAATTGATATAGTAAGTGTTTATTGTGCTTGTGCTTGTGTGAATGTGTTTTGTACATACATTTCCATTCTTATTTGACGTTAGTTTTGTTGTTGCCATTCTTTGGACTAAAAATTTGGTTTTTTGCGTTCCTTTACTTTTTCCTGTTATTCTCTTTTAGTGAGCGCATTTTGCTTACGCTCTGGCATTTTGACACTTTTCAGATTTTAGTTCAAAAAGATAAGGAATGAACCTATTAGCTTAAATTTTTATTTTGTTAGCCAGATATACGTTTCATCAGTGCACTTGCACAATATTCGCATTCGCAAAAGCTCCGCATTGATTATTACGAATGCGAAAGCGAATGCGAATGTTAAAATTAATGCGGAAGCTCCGCGGTTGCGAATGCGAATATTCGCAACAACCCTGGTTCATACTACAACTAAAATCATAAAAGTATAATTTCTAAACTTTGCGAAAAATTCAGGAAAATTTAATAATTTTCTAGCAGGTTTTTAACTTTTTCAGATTTTTTTTTGAGTACGTACTTTTGTAGCCACACAAATTTTAGTTTAATGAAGTGCAAGTTTGAAGTTGCTTAAAGAAAATACTTGAAAAAAATTGCCAAAAATCAACCGCAAGTCCTATCTACTTCAAACTTGCACTTTGTTAAACTAAAATTTAGTTGGCTACAAAACTGCGTACTCAAAAAAAATCTAAAAAATCTGAAAAAGTTAAAAACTTTCTAGAAAATGTATTAAATTTGAAATAGTTGAAAATTTTTTCCTTGCGGGACAATGCTTCATGTCATAATTCTACTTGATAGGGGAAATGCGTCATCGCCAACAAAAACACCTTTATTTGGTATACACAAATTATTTTCTTTTATCGCTTCGTAAAATTTAGATTTTCTGAAAATGCTCGCGTTGTTCATATGGCCATTTGTACCGACATCTATATATAAAAAGCGGTAATGTGCATCAATAATGGCGAATAATGCAATGCTGTAAGTGCCTTTATAGTTATAGAAATCCGATGCTCCATGTGGTGGATTCTCTATTACGACATGCTTCCCGTCGAGAGCACCGCAACAGAAGGGGAACTGCCAGTAGTCATTAAAATCTTTTTGGACTTTTAACCATAGTTCGGTTGTGTTTGGAACCTGAAACGAAAATAATAAATTTTTTTTTATTGCAGGTGAATAGCAGCGAAAGCGAGGCATCTTATTTCGATGATGTACCATCGGGTTCGCAAGCTAAAAGGCTTAAAAAGGCAACACAGAAACAACAAGAAGTGGAGCCGATTCTCAAAGCTGTTAATAAGCTGGAAAATATTTCGAAGAACAATGCGGCAGACGAGTTCGATGTTTTTGGAAGCCATATGGCGAATCAACTGCGAAGTTTGCCATTGGAAGAGGCGATTTCGTCGCAGGCCTACATGAATAAATATTTGGCTGAAAGACGAATAAAAGTATTGTGAATGGGGGTTCTTCCAACCTCACAGCCAGAGAGTCCAACAACAGAGACGTTTGAAGAAGACAAATACTTTGATGACAGCTTTTTCATGGAGGATACAGTCGAAGTAGAAACTCTGCAGAAACCGGAAAAGAAATAATATATTTCCCCAACGATTTCGCACCACAATAGCTTAGAACTATACAACCTATGTCTATATATATAATCTATATAATCGTAGGTTAAAATGCCATGTAGTTAAAATCGAAGTGTAACTTAAAAGTACCTGGTGATAGTTTTAAATACGTTTAGTTGTATCTGAAATCTACATACATACAGTGGCGCTCACGTAAATATCACTCTTTTTTACAATATTCACCATGTTTTGCGTGATAAATTTTTTTCGTTATTGTATGTCGTTCGGGGTCATCAAATAAAAATCTAAAAACGATAATGCAAACCTTCTCTTCCGCATAAAAAAGGATACATACTATTTAGAACTACATTTTTCTTTTTATTCAATTTAAGGCTTCCTTATAAACGATATTTTTAGTTGTTTTGTGTGCTGCATAAACATATAGATTATTCGGACTTCCCACTCGTGAGCATCCGACATACAATTGACCGTGGGTAAAACAGGGCTCTTCCAACTGAAGTCCAGCCACCTTTAACGTTTGACCTTACAATTTGTTTATCGACATAGCGAAACTAAGCCTCAAAGGAAACTGAACCCTTTTAAATTCGAACGGGAGATCTGTGGGAACTAATGGAATTCTTGGCAGAAAAACGTCTTCTCCTTGGCCACATCCAGTAATAATTGTTGCTTCAATTATATTTGTCATCATTTTCTTTACTAATTATATTTGTTATCATTTTCTTTACTACACGTTGATCATGGATCCATGGTCTTGCCCCTAAATTTCATTTGGCAACATTCCGCCATCTTGGATTTAAGTTTTTTTGGATTTTTTGCGATTTGCACGCTTATTTTGCATTTTTCGTAAAAAATGCTTAAATACATATATGTAGAGAATTTAATATCCCACATTTGGATTATAGAATATTTTTTAAAAACAGCGTTTTTTATTGTAAAAAATGTGCAAAAACTGCTAAAAAATTTTGACAATTTCTGTTGAAAATACATGTATTTGAAATTCCAAAGTTGTAGATAATTTCATATTTCACAACTTTTACACCAAATTTTTTTTTTGTACGACGCTTAGATCACGGCCGGGATCGTGCCAAACATAGCGATTATCCCAGTAAAATTTGATAAATGTGGTAGGTGTGCAATTTTTTGATGCAGTTTACTTCGATTTAACATGTAGATCATGGATCCACAGTCTCGCCCCTAAATTTCATTTGGCAACATTCCGCCATCTTGGATTTTATTTTTTTTCTGGGTTTTTTGCGATATGCAAGCTTATTTTGTATTTTTCATAAAAAAATAGGTAAATACAAATATGCAGAGAATTTAATTAAAGAAAAAGTGTAATTTTACTGGGCTATATTAACGTAAATTATTAGTACATACATACGTTCCCAAATATGAATGCAAATCTTAGCATCAATGCTATTTTAAAAATTCGAATTCGCTAAATAATTTGAATATTCAAAAGCAGCCTACTGAGATTTGAAAATATAAACGTAAACGTTATTAATACATACATACTTCCGCAAATATGAATGTAAATCTTAGCATCAATGTTATTTTAAAAATTCAAATTCGCTATATAAGTTGAATATTCAAAAGCAGCCTACTGAGATTTGAAAATATAAACGTAAACGTTATTAATACATACATACCTCCGCAAATAGAATGTAAATCTTAAGTTGCGTTCCCTAACTCGCAAGAACTTGCAAGAATTTACAAGACTTTACCAGAAAGCGTTCCTATACTCGGTTCTCTGGCAAAGTAGGGGAAAAATGGGAGAGTAAAATCGGTCCTCTCTTTGTCAGAAGTTGCAAGATTTTACCCGAAGAATAGTTGCGTTCCCCAACTTTTCTGGGCTAAAACCTGTAAAACTGTCAAAAAGCAAAAGAAGCCAGAGAACCGAGTACGGGAACGCTTTCTGGTAAATTCCTGTAAATTCTTGCAACTTCTTGTGAGTTAGGGAACGCAACTAATTTTTGCTGGTAAAATCTGGTAAAGTGTCAAACCACCAGCTGTACATATGACTTCAAGTTTTAATAAGCAAAACCAAAGGTGCATCTGCATTTTCACCTTATTAAATATATCCTAGCGAAGAAATATCAAGTTTTGTAAGTATTTTTGTTAATTTGCTGGTGTATTTGAGCAAAATTTAGAAGATCGCCAAATGATAAAAAACTGCTATTTAGTTTTACCAGCTTTTACCCGAAAAGCGTTCCCGTACTTTTTGGTTTTTCTCTTTTCTCTGAGAACAATTTTGCTTTTTGACAGTTTTACAGGTTTTATCCAGAAAAGTTGAGGAACGAAAAATTAGCATCAAAGCTATTTCAAATATTCGAATTCGCTAAATATTTTCAATACTCAAAAACAGCCTACGGAAATTTAAAAATTTTAACGTAAATTATTAATACATACATACATATTTACGTTCCCAAATATGAATGTCAATCTTAGCATCAATGCTATTTTAAAAATCCTAATTCGCTAAATAATTTGAGTATTCAAAAACACACTACTGAGCTTTGAAAATACTAACGTAAACGTTATTAATGCATACATACATACATTCGTAAATAAGAATTTAAATCTTAGCAACGATGTTATTTTAAAAATTCAAATTCGCTAAATAATTTGAATATTCAAAAGCAGCCTACTGAGATTTGAAAATATTAAAGTAAACGTTATTAATACATACAGACATTCGCAAATATGAATGTATGTAAACCTTAGCATCAATGCTATTTTAAAAATTCAAATTCGCTCAATGCTTTCAATAATCAAAAAAGCCTACTGAGATTTGAAAATATTATAGCCAGCGTTAACACATGCATGCGCAAATATGAATCAAAATCTTAACATGCCTATGGAATGTGCCACGCCCTCTTTTACAAACTCATTTATATATGCCATACTATAAGCGCCTACCATAGACATGCCTGCATACCAAATTTCAAGTTCGTGTGACTTAGGTTCCGAAGTTATAGCTGATAAAAAATTCCACGCCTATGGGATGTGCCACGCCCCCTTTTACAAACTCGTTTATATATTCCCTCCTATAAGCACCTACCATTAAAATGTCTGAATACCAAATTTCAAGTTCATGGGACTTATGATTCCGAAGTTATAGCTGAAAAAAAATTTAACGCCTATGGGATGTGCCATGCCCCCTTTTACAAACTCATTTATATATGCCATACTATAAGCGCCTACCATAGATATGCCAGCACNGAAGAATAGTTGCGTTCCCCAACTTTTCTGGGCTAAAACCTGTAAAACTGTCAAAAAGCAAAAGAAGCCAGAGAACCGAGTACGGGAACGCTTTCTGGTAAATTCCTGTAAATTCTTGCAACTTCTTGTGAGTTAGGGAACGCAACTAATTTTTGCTGGTAAAATCTGGTAAAGTGTCAAACCACCAGCTGTACATATGACTTCAAGTTTTAATAAGCAAAACCAAAGGTGCATCTGCATTTTCACCTTATTAAATATATCCTAGCGAAGAAATATCAAGTTTTGTAAGTATTTTTGTTAATTTGCTGGTGTATTTGAGCAAAATTTAGAAGATCGCCAAATGATAAAAAACTGCTATTTAGTTTTACCAGCTTTTACCCGAAAAGCGTTCCCGTACTTTTTGGTTTTTCTCTTTTCTCTGAGAACAATTTTGCTTTTTGACAGTTTTACAGGTTTTATCCAGAAAAGTTGAGGAACGAAAAATTAGCATCAAAGCTATTTCAAATATTCGAATTCGCTAAATATTTTCAATACTCAAAAACAGCCTACGGAAATTTAAAAATTTTAACGTAAATTATTAATACATACATACATATTTACGTTCCCAAATATGAATGTCAATCTTAGCATCAATGCTATTTTAAAAATCCTAATTCGCTAAATAATTTGAGTATTCAAAAACACACTACTGAGCTTTGAAAATACTAACGTAAACGTTATTAATACATACATACATACATTCGTAAATAAGAATTTAAATCTTAGCAACGATGTTATTTTAAAAATTCAAATTCGCTAAATAATTTGAATATTCAAAAGCAGCCTACTGAGATTTGAAAATATTAAAGTAAACGTTATTAATACATACAGACATTCGCAAATATGAATGTATGTAAACCTTAGCATCAATGCTATTTTAAAAATTCAAATTCGCTCAATGCTTTCAATAATCAAAAAAGCCTACTGAGATTTGAAAATATTATAGCCAGCGTTAACACATGCATGCGCAAATATGAATCAAAATCTTAACATGCCTATGGAATGTGCCACGCCCTGTTTTACAAACTCATTTATATATGCCATACTATAAGCGCCTACCATAGACATGCCTGCATACCAAATTTCAAGTTCTTGGGACTTATGGTTCCGAAGTTATAGCTGATAAAAAATTCAACGCCTATGGGATGTGCCACGCCCCCATTTACAAACTCATTTATATATGCCATACTATAAGCGCCTACCATAGACATGCCTGCATACCAAATTTCAAGTTCTTGGGACTTATGGTTCCGAAGTTATAGCTGATAAAAAATTCCACGCCTATGGGATGTGCCACGCCCCCTTTTACAAACTCGTTTATATATTCCCTCCTATAAGCACCTACCATTAAAATGTCTGAATACCAAATTTCAAGTTCATGGGACTTATGATTCCGAAGTTATAGCTGAAAAAAAATTTAACGCCTATGGGATGTGCCATGCCCCCTTTTACAAACTCATTTATATATGCCATACTATAAGCGCCTACCATAGACATGCCTGCATACCAAATTTCAAGTTCTTGGGACTTATGGTTCCGAAGTTATAGCTGAAAAAAAATTTAACGCCTATGGGATGTGCCACGCCCCCTTTTACAAACTCGTTTATATATTCCCTCCTATAAGCACCTACCATTAAAATGTCTGCATACCAAATTTCAAGTTCATGGGACTTATGGTTCCGAAGTTATAGCAGATTAAAAATTCAACGCCTATGGGATGTGCCACGCCTCCTTTTACAAACTCCTTTATATATACCCTCTTATAAGTACCTACCATTGATATGTCTACATACCAAATTTCAAGTGTGACTTAGGGTTCCGAAGTTATAGTTGATAAAAAATTCCACGCCTATGAGTTTTACAAACTCATTTATATGGTTTCGTTCAAGGTAGATCTTCCGTCACCAATTTGGAGTTATTTGCGGACGATTGTCATGCAGCCTTTAAATCTGGTTATGAAGTGGATACGATATACACAGATTTTGCAAAGGCCTTTGACAGGGTGCCCCATAAAATTGTAATTTCTAAAATGGCTACTTTGGGTTTCCATTCAACTTTCCTTACATGGATTGAATCTTATTTATGCAACAGAGAGTGTACTGTTGTTCTTGACAACTCGGTTTCCCAATCTTTCACTGCAAGCTCTGGGGTTCCACAGGGTTGTATATTGGGGCCTTTGCTATTTGTGCTCTTCATCAATGAAATTAGTTCATGTTTCTCTTTTGCCAAATTTTTGATATACGCTGACGATTTGAAGATCTATTCATCAATAAAATGTAAACAAAATGCAATCGCCCTTCAGTTGGATATAGATAATCTAAACTTATGGTGTGAGAAAAACTGTCTATCTTTGAATGTAACCAAATGCTTCCACATAACTTTTTCCAAAAAGCTTTTAATTTCGAGAAACTCTTATCAAATTGCTGACTGCAAATTGAGAAGTGTAGACACAATTAAGAACCTGGGAGTGTTTTTGATATAAAATTTGCATTTTCTACTAACATTGACTACATAGTTTCTAAATCATTATCTATGCTTGCTTTTGTTCGTCGTAATTGATCCTCTGCTTATCGGATCCTTATACTTATAAAACGCTCTACACTGCTTTCGTAAGATCGCGACTGGAATATGCTGCTTTTATCTGGAGACCTTATCTTGCTACCTACGTAAATAGAACAGAGCGTATCCAGAAAATCATTTATACGTTTTGCACTGTCCTCAATGAAATTCACGGAACCAATTCCGTCATATCTTTCGCGTTGTATGCTACTAGACTTAAAGTCTTTGTCTAGTAGAAGGGCGTTTCTGTCAGGTTCCTTCGTGGCTAACATTTTAGGAGGTTATGTCGACTGTCCTGAGCTTTAAGCAGAATAGGCTTCAATGTACTATCACGCAGTCTTCGGCATGTGTATATATATTGTTCATTCCAATTGTTAAGTCGTATTATTCCCTTAATGCGCCATTGATCAGAACTTTAATTGAATTAAATCAATGTTGTTCTTTGGATATCTCGCTTCCAAGAGGCCTGGTAACTTCATGTTTAAGCAATCATTTTAAGAAACTCAAGTTTAGTCGTCTTAGTAAGTAAGAATTTTTTGTATTCATTGACTAATAACAGAATAAATAAGTAAATAAATATATACCCTCCTATAAGCACCTACCATTGATATGTCCGCATACCAAATTTCAAGTTCCTGTGACTTAAGGTTCCGATGTTATAGCTGATAAAAAATTCCACGCCTATGGGATGTGCCACGCCCCCTTTTACAAACTCGTTTATATATTCCCTCCTATAAGCACCTACCATTAAAATGTCTGCATACTAAATTTCAAGTTCGTGTCACTTATGGTTCCGAAGTTATAGATGATAAAAAATTCCACACCTATGGGATGTGCCACGCCCCCTTTTACAAACTCATTTATATGTGCCATACTATAAGCGCCTACCATAGACATGCCTGCATACCAAATTTCAAGTTCTTGGGACTTATGTTCCGAAGTTATAGCTGGTAAAAAATTCCACGCCTATGGGCCTATTATAAGCACCTACCATAGATAAGTCTGCGTACCAATTTTCAATTTCATGTGACATATTTTTCCGAAGTTATAGCTAACAAAATATTCCACGCCTATGGGATGTGCCACGCCGCCTTTTACAAACTCGTTTATATATACCCTATTATAAGAACCTACCATTGATATGTCTGCATATCAAATTTCAAGTTCGTGGGACTTATGGTTCCGAAGATATAGCTGATAAAAAATTCCACGCCTATGGGATGTGCCACGTCGCCCTTTTACAAACTCCTTTATATATACCCTCCTATAAGCACAACCATTAAAATGTCTGCATACCAAATTCCAAGTTTGTGTGACTAATGGTTCCGAAGTTATGGCTGATTAAATATTTCACGCCTATGGGAGGTGCCACGCCCCCTTGTAGGATCCCAATTTTTTTCACCCTATTATAGGCCCATGAGTCATGGCAATACTCTGTCAAAATTTTGTTCGATTCTGTCCGTCCGTTTAGGCTGCAACGTGGCACATACACACATACATACTTACTTCCACAAATATATAGTAGATTCTGTATTATAAACCATATAAGTGAAAGTTTAAAACTTTGTGAACGATTCAGGAAAATTTAACAAATTTAAAAAAATGCCATCAAAATTTTTAATTTTTTATTCAGAATTATCAAAATGTATCACGCAAAACGTTGTGAATATTGTAAAAAAAGTGCTATTTACGTAAGCGCCACTGTACATACAGCTGCAGTCAAAATCGTAGCACCAAAATTCCGAATGGTATTCTGTGCACCTCATGTTTATTTATTTATTCTTAATAATTTTCATTTTTAATTAAAACTATAGTTCCACCTATAACAGAAACCTCATAAGTAAAAGTTTCAAAGCTTACATAAAGTTCACAACAATTAATAAAAAATTAAAAATAAACTTTTACATTTTCATGAAATTTTTTGTTAACTTCATTTAAGCTTTGAAACTTTTATTTATGAGGTTTCTGTTATAGGTAGAACTATAGTTTTAATTAAAAATGAAAATTACTAAGAATAAATAAATAAACAAGAGTTGCACACAATACCATTTGGAATTTTGGTGCTATTATTTTGACCGAAGGTGTATGTTAATATATGAATATGAATTATATCAAATTTTTGATTCTTGTATTCTTTACAACATTCATATCGTTGAATAATAATATATAGTTTCTTATGTTCCTCTTTATAAAACATTAAAAACCCATGATCTCTGTTTTGATAGAGGGTGAATTCCAAAACGTCAAAATACAATGCATTAGTTTTTTTTTATTTCTAAAACTCAGTATATTTTAATGGAAAATGTACGCAACGACGGTTAGATGCTAGTTTTCAACTAGGTTGCGCAAGTTAAACTTTCTTCTAGTGCGGTAGTACATATGTATATGAATATGAATTATATGAAATTTTTGTTTCTTGTGTTCTTAACATTAATAAAAAGCTCGATTATATCGTTGAAAAAACAAATAACACTTTTGTATTCGACTGTTTTTTCTAACTTGATATTTTTATACAGCAAAACTGCCGGGTATCGTATTTCCGAAAATTTCAGCAGCAGTGCGACGAAAGGGCAGTGGTGTGGAAGCAGCAGCAGTAGGTTTCCTGACACATTCCGCTTGGAATTGAGTATTAAGGCACTTTCGAACGCAAATGACCGATATCCTAGGTACTGCAACGAATCCTGGATGTATCAAGCAAGGGCGGCGGAAGACGTGGATATGGTGGGTAGTACTACCCACCTGCAAATTTTAAAGGTAGGTAATTACCCACCTGGAATTTTTTTAGAAGAAAAATAAGTTCAATTGAAAATCCTATATTAACCACAGCTGAAGAGTATTTTCGGAAGATATATTATGAAATTTTTGACCAAGTTATTTGCTCCCTGACAAGTAGATTTGATACTGAATCGGCGACGTTTTATAAAACTTGTATTACTTTATATGTAAACAGTACGGCTGGCTTCCAAAACGTATCAATACAATGTTTGCAAACTGTTATACTGCGGTATTCAAACTGTTTGTATATGCAGAGTTGCGACACATTGCAACCATATACATTGCATATTCTAAATACTCAATATACCAATGAAAATTTTTTATGAATTTTCCATTTTTAAAACACCAATGGTAACCAATAACAAACGAAGCATCAACTTTGTTTATGATGCGCTGATTGCGCTAGCGATGCGTTTCGATAAATTTTCTGACGCGTTTTGGAAAAGTATACATCGTCAACATTTTGTAGTTCGGCGTTATTGAACGTTATACTTTGTACGTATGCAAAGCAATTGACGTTTTGGAAGTCAGCCTACTTTGAAATTTTGATTACTCATTTTACTAATAATGTTGATTAATCATAAAGCAAATTACTCAAATATTTTAGTTTTTGGTTAATCAAAATCAGCTTACATTTACAGTGTCAAAATAATAATTTTACCCCATTTTCAAATGGTTCCCCAGGGGTCTGTGGAAGGGTTCGAGGAGGCAGATATGAATTTATACAAAGTTTGAACTATGCTCTTTTTGAAGAGCCACACCCTCTCCCCCTCCGCCCACTAACTCAAAAACAGTGGTCAAATAACTAAACATTTCCCATCGAACCCTTATCTTCTGTGCCAGTCANGCCAACTAACTCAAAAACAGTGGTCAAATAACTAAACATTTCCCATCGAACCTTTTTCTTCTGTGCCAGTCACAGCCCGCAAAACTTTAAAAATATATATTGGTATATATACCTCAATATATTCCGCCAGAACATTGTATATTGCATCCAAAACATCCTTCAGGAACAGAGATATAGTGCTCTGTGGTACTCTGAAGCTCTCAGAAAGGCTTAAATAGCTGTCACCCGTAGCTAAGAACTTCAAAACTATTTTCAGCTTTATTCGCGGCGTGAGCGCCTGACGAAACATTGTGTCCTGTTTTCTGATTAGTGGAGAAACTTTTTCAAGCAAAAATTCAAATTGGTAAGGGATCATACGCAAGCATTTTCTAAAATAAGTGTCATCTTCTGATGCCAACTCCCTGTAAATTTGGTCGGATGCACCCAAAGCCGGCTGACCCATTTTCGATCCCAGATTTTGCGATTCTTCCTTTCACTCCTTTTTAACTTGTTATACAATAGATTTTGTAACTCAACGCCCACTGATTCGATGCCAATTGTTAAAATTTTACGTTGTAAATCCATTTTGTTTTATAAACAAACAAATTCGCGTTCAACAAAAAATCGACCAATGTAAACAGGTATGCGTTCAACGTATTCAACTCTCGCATTCAACAAAAAGTTGAATGAAAAGTTTAATAATGCAAACACTGCTTTATAGTCACAAAATCAGCTTCGTTTGCCAGTCTCTGCTATGAACTAGCACTATTTCCGGCTGAAGCCGACGGCGCACAGTGTTTCGACTAAATGGAGGCAGGTGGAAATAATAGTACACCTGCACCGATTTCACTGAAACTTGACATGTGCTCTGGTTTTACTTAGAAATAGAGAATTATGAATTTTTGTAAAGATGGAATAATTGCCACGCCCTCTACTCTCGTGGGCGGAAACATTAAATTTAATCCGATTTCGATGAAATTTAGTTTGTAGTCTTTATTTTATTAGAAAAACCTAAATATAAAATATGGAGAAGATTAGATCACTATAACGTCCAAAACTAACAAAAAATGTGGGCCCAGTCATTAAATGTGATGGAATTTTGGTTAATTTTTGTTTCCTGCTTTCCACTCTCAGAAAACAAAGGTTATACTATAAAAGACTTAGGTGTAAATACTCGCCTTTTCCCAATGTTTGGTGAGATTTTTTCATTGTTCGAAAGATTCTTTTCGCGAAATTATGCAAAACGAAGCCGAAAATCAAAAATTACATTATTTGCAAAGTCGCGCGCAAAGATCAAATTATATATTTTCGAAAACTAAATAAAATTCTCTAAAACACTCGTCTAATTTCAAGACCTGACGGACCGGTACTCACACTTTTTTTACCAATAATCTTTATCATCTACATTTCAAAGTAAAGTTTTTGGTAAGAAAATGGAAAGTACCAAATAAATGATAAACACCTTCACCTGAATATTCCACAACATTTAAATAATTGATTACAGTTGAAAAACAAACACTTTCTTCAATGGGTGGGGTTACAAACTTTCACTGCTACTGCGCTGTCATGTTTCACAGTGATCCTCAAGCAAGCATAGGTTCGATTAAAATGGAACCAACAAATTTTTTCATCACTTTTTAGATAAATATTTTTAGATCTAAAAACTGCTTTTATTAGAATCCTACCTGCTCGATTTTTTCGAAAAAACTCAAAATTACCGTTATGTTCGTACTTCATGCAGTTTTCTATTAACAGCTTGACTATTTTTCATCCGATTTTAAAAACCAAACATGATTTAAAAAGAGGATATATATACCTTTAAAATGATAGTGTCACGCCACATAATTACATCACTGACAAAATACGACCCTGCTAACCATACTTACACGACAACCCTACGAACATTTTTGAAACAACAGACAGTCTAATGTTGTAAGACGAGAGTACGAGTATGAGTACGGCACGCGACGGTTTAACCAAGGCATAACAAGGTAGAAGTGATTTCGACACTTCTCTCTTTTGAACTGCGACTAAAATGTCAATTCTTAACCCTATGCTATTAAAAATTTCAATTTTTTTAATATAAATTTTCAATTGTGAGCTGTGCGCCTAATTTTAAATACATAATAAAATGAAACGGAACTACGGGCGGTATGTTGTGTTTGGCAAGAGCCAGGACAACAAACTTGTGCGTTATTTTAAAACTCCGAAGTATCAATACTTCATTACGAGACTCTTCATGTGTGCGCGAAGACCATTTTAGTGCCAGTGACTTTATTTGTTGCCCATCGCAGCCTGGTATTTCTAAGCGGACGCGTTTGTTCCCAGGTGCAGGAATTATTATACCGAATATGCAGAGAAAATCTTCCACTCATATACATGGATAGACCAAATTTCAAATGGTGGTCAAATAAAACCTAAACCAGAATTCCTTGTTGACATAAAGAAACTGAAATTAACTTTTAATAAATTTAATGGAAAGGAAATTTCGAATTGCAAAAATTTAATAGCTGAATTATTGGAGTTAGGTTTTTTAAATGTCTAATATACTTTAAAATTAAGTATTTGAATAAAAAAAATAAATGCTACTAACAGCAAGAAAATTGCCAAAATGGGTTTATAAATGAGTGTGTTTCACTTAGTGTGTGATTTTGTGAAAGTATGTATTTCCACATTTACATTAAAACGAAAATTCAATACCTAAAATGAAGCTGATTCTAATGAGATTTTAAAAATTTTCATATCTAAAGAAATTTTCATTTCAAAGATATTAGTTAGTTATAGTCAAAATAAAGTCGACTCTAAAGTTNTGTCAATTCTTAACCCTATGCTATTAAAAATTTCAATTTTTTTAATATAAATTTTCAATTGTGAGCTGTGCGCCTAATTTTAAATACATAATAAAATGAAACGGAACTACGGGCGGTATGTTGTGTTTGGCAAGAGCCAGGACAACAAACTTGTGCGTTATTTTAAAACTCCGAAGTATCAATACTTCATTACGAGACTCTTCATGTGTGCGCGAAGACCATTTTAGTGCCAGTGACTTTATTTGTTGCCCATCGCAGCCTGGTATTTCTAAGCGGACGCGTTTGTTCCCAGGTGCAGGAATTATTATACCGAATATGCAGAGAAAATCTTCCACTCATATACATGGATAGACCAAATTTCAAATGGTGGTCAAATAAAACCTAAACCAGAATTCCTTGTTGACATAAAGAAACTGAAATTAACTTTTAATAAATTTAATGGAAAGGAAATTTCGAATTGCAAAAATTTAATAGCTGAATTATTGGAGTTAGGTTTTTTAAATGTCTAATATACTTTAAAATTAAGTATTTGAATAAAAAAAATAAATGCTACTAACAGCAAGAAAATTGCCAAAATGGGTTTATAAATGAGTGTGTTTCACTTAGTGTGTGATTTTGTGAAAGTATGTATTTCCACATTTACATTAAAACGAAAATTCAATACCTAAAATGAAGCTGATTCTAATGAGATTTTAAAAATTTTCATATCTAAAGAAATTTTCATTTCAAAGATATTAGTTAGTTATAGTCAAAATAAAGTCGACTCTAAAGTTAAATGCCGCTTTTTTTGCCAGATATTCCATTGAAAGTTATGTCAAAAAGCTGCTTTTAACTTTAGGAGTCGACTTTATTTTGACTATATCCACGGGCCATTTATTATTTATTTATTTATTTATGGTAAATGCAAAACAAAGGGTTAATTTCTTTGTTTACATTTTTTGACATTACAGTCAGCTATGAGAGAGCTCGACTGAATTGTCACTTCTACCTTGTTGAATATGCCTTGGGTTTAACCATTGTACCTAATAATTTCATTTTTACTATTGATTTCAATATTCATACCATTAAAATTAAAAACTAAACACACGTATATTTATTAACGGTCATCTTGATATATCGCGCTCAGTGCGCGACAGTTACGAAGTGAGATTCGCTTCTATGCCTTCAAACGCTGTAAAATTTTTAAAATTTATGCAAAAGATAGAACGAAATGTGTTTAATTGTACAAATGGAATAAACAAAGTGTTTAGTTGTGTGATTGTGCGAAATCGACGTCTTCAGTGAGCATACGCTTTGCCGCTGAACATAACCTAACATTTGTTGAGACTTCCATGGACATCGGAACAATCGGACAATTGAAGCAAATATGGCTCATATGCGAAAATGTACTCCTCGGAAAAGATATACTTTGTGGTTCCGATAAACGCCTTATAATTGAAAATACTGATTGCCGAGTTGAACAAATCCGTAGTATAAGTGCTCCCGAAGGATTAAACGAAAA
Source organism: Rhagoletis zephyria (assembly GCF_001687245.7). Taxonomy (NCBI): domain Eukaryota; kingdom Metazoa; phylum Arthropoda; class Insecta; order Diptera; family Tephritidae; genus Rhagoletis; species Rhagoletis zephyria. Next base: position 301,076 of record NW_016157381.1, read on the forward strand.
TGAAAATCGACAGTTTGAAAATATTATTCGAAAGTATAGTGAGCTTTTCGCCAATGATATCTCAAATCTCGGGAAGTGCGAAGTATTGAAAATGGAGATACGTTTAAATAATGACAAATTCTATCTGCGAAGAGTGCGGACGTGCTAAGCAAAACTGTGGTGTAGAGTGTAATAATATTCAAAGATAAAGTGATTCGTTTGTAAGATAACTTGTCCAGTGAACACGGAACTACAAGCGAATGCAGAAAGTAGAAAAATTTACATGCATAATGTTTATTTGGTGAAATACTCATTTCGAACAAGTCAAATAGAATCAAAAAGCAATAAATAATCATAAAACAGATACACAAACAACAAAGTAATAATCACCAACAAAAACCGCATAGCACCGAAGCAATACAGTTCCAGTTTTTACCTCCACTTTCATCAGCTGTTTGATCATCAGATGCTCTTCTGACAGCTGTTCTGTCATCAGGTACACTTTCATAGGCTGTTCTTTCCCCTCATTTTGTGTCATACTGCTGCGAGCGCCATCTACCTGCGAGCTTTGAAAGCCCGTCTGCATATGGGTACGCTATCAACCAGTGTGAATACCAGAAACACGCGTACTAATCACCTATCGCCATCAAAATCTTCGGCTCAAACAGAAGAAGGGAGTAAAAATAAAAATGAACATCCTCCAACATGGCTCTTACGTATAGAGGCGAAGATGGAGAGTATAGTAAGCCAGTTGACAGCTGGCATGAAAGAGTTCGAGGAGAGGATGATGAAGAAATTTGGTGAGTTGGCAGCTGACGTACAAGCTGTCAAGAAGAGAGTTTCGAATCTGGAGGGTAGATTATCAAAAACAGAGCGTGAGTGTGTGGTGGTGGCTGACCTTAAGAAGGAGATGCAGCTGTTGAAGTCAAGCATCGCAGTATATGAAAATGCCTCTGTCGCTAACGACATAATCATTAATGGCCTGCCCCAAATACGTGATGAGAATTTGGGTGAAATACTTAATGACATTTGTAAAGCGGTTCAACTGAATACTCCTCCCATTCGCGCAGCCTTTCGCGTTCGCAAAAGCAATGCAAATACCAAAAATACGCCAGTGATCGTTAAGTTCGTCTCCTCGAGCGATCGATCACTACTCTTCATGGCGCTGGCAAAGTTTTATAAGGCGAATAAGAGAGGAATTACTCTTCGGGATATTGGACGTGACATTGATGAGCGAATACATATACATGAGAGTCTTTCTAGAAGTAACCGCGAAACTCTTCAGTTTGCCTTGCAGCTTAAAAAGCAGAAGCACTTGTCGTCGGTCTTCTCAATTCGCGGTAATGTCTTTGTTCGCGTTCAGTCAAAGGGAGATGCGATAAAAGTTTGCAACAGAGGTGATGTCGAACGGATTGCGGCTGGCAGCTTATCATAAGCAGCTTATGACTTATTTCTATACATATATATTTTAAATTGCTACTACATCTCTTCTCAAATCCCTACTGTTCCTTTATCTATCTCTATACTTACAGTGAAAAATCTTTTTCTTATCTTGTTTTGTATTGCCATTGCACAGATATGCATGTGAAATGCTCGTATGTGCTTGTAGTTGCCTCCCATCTGTTTACAATTAGTAATGGTGAACTCAGTTAACAATAAGGTCTGCAGTGTTGGTGAAAACCACAGTCTCTTGCTAGACATTTTATGCAAGCAAGCTCTAGGGTTGAATGTGGTCCATTTTAACGCACGAAGTCTCAGTGGAGATAAGTTGGACTACGTCAGAAGTGTTTTTGAGGAGTCCTTAGTTGACGTAATTTGTGTATCCGAAACTTGGTTCAGTCCCGATACTTGCGATTTTTACTACACCATTCAAAACTATAATATAGTGCGACATGACCGGAGAAATAAAAGAGGAGGAGGTGTGGCAATCTACTGCAAATCTAACCTAAAAATTCGACCTTTGACAGTATCCTCCAGTTCAGAAACGGAGTTTATTATTGCTGAAATCTCAGATGGTATAACAAGTATATTAGTGTCGTGCGTTTATAATCCCCATAAAAGTAATTTGTTGGACTCGTTTTTTGCTGAAATGTCTATGTATTTAATTGACTATGAATTTTATGTTATTTGTGGTGATTTTAATGTGAACCTCCTACTGAATGATTCCTATGCTGTTAAATTACGTGAACATGTATCTACTTCTGGATTAGCAGTAGTGAACAAATTTTTACCTACGAGATTTTCCAATAACTCAAATCCTAGCCTACTGGACTACTTTATCACTCTAGCCTTAATCATCACTTAAATTTGACCAAATAGGTTTGTATCTGATCATGACTTAATTTTTTGCACTGTAAATGTGTTGTTTAATCGTCCTTCTGTTAGTGCCACGTTCATGTGTCGTGATTATAAGTCTATTAATGTTAATGAGCTGTCTCATGACCTGTCAAGAGTTAGTTGGGATGATTGTTGGTTTTGTGACACTGTGGATAAAAAACTTACCTTCTTAAATACAAATTTAACTAGTTTATTCAATACTCATGTTCCTCTTCGTACGGTTCGGGCTGTTAATGAATCTTGTACATGGTTTAATAAAAGAGTACGCCGAGCTATAAGTAAACGTAACAAGCTACATGTAAAATGGAAAAAGGCAATGACAGTTTTTGCCTGGTCTCAATATAAAAGTGCTCGCAATAATGCCACTGCTATCGTAAGACAGGCGAAGCGTAATTACTGTAATGCCAAGCTGGACCCATCAATTCCGCCTGAGGTTTTGTGGCGCAACTTAAAAAATCTAAAGGTCCATGGAAGTTTGAAACCAGACTGTGGCTTAGATGCTAATGTTTTAAATGAATATTTCTCCTCTTCTGGGAAAAGTAATCACTGCTCCTCAAACCTTGCGAACCTGTTGGACTCAGAGTAATATTGAAAAGGAATTTCAATTTGAGGGAGTTAGCGAAGGCGAAGTTCTGAGGGCTGTGTTTGGTATTAGGTCTGATGCTGTTGGTGAAGATGGGATTTCACTGAAGTTCATAAAACTCGCACTGCCATTCATTGTAGGTACGATTACTCACATAATAAATCATTGTTTTACGACTTCGTGTTTCCCCTCTGAGTGGAAAAAGGCTGTCATACTCCCAGTCGCCAAAAAGAGTGTGGCCATGAATCCCAGTGATTTTAGACCGATCAGCATACTGTCAGTGCTTGCAAAGGTATGTGAGTCCTTAATGGCAGCGCAAATCTCGTCCTACATCCAGCAAAACAATTTATTATCACCGTTTCAGTCCGGGTTTAGGCCAAAACATAGTTGCTCCACTGCTGTGATGAAAATACTTGACGACATAAGGATACATTTTGACAATAATGACTTGACTCTTCTTTGCCTCTTAGATTTTTCTAAGGCATTCGACATGGTTAACCATGACCATCTTTGCAAGAAATTAAAATTTTTCTTTGGGTTTTCGGACAACTCCATAAAATTTATGACGAGCTATCTTGAAGGCAGGCTACAAAAAGTAAGAAGCAAGAATGCCTGCTCTAGTTTTAAAACTGTCACAATGGGTGTCCCACAGGGGTCTGTCCTAGGACCTCTGTTGTTCAGTATTTTTGTCAATGATGTATTCTCTGTGTGTCAATTTGTCAATGTGCACGCGTACGCGGACGATATCCAGGTGTACTTGTCTAGTCGTGTTGGTCTTGTTGAGGATTTATGTTTTAAAGTTAATAATGATTTGTCTGCTATTTCGCGATGGGCTAGTAATAATTGTCTGTGTTTAAATGCTTCAAAGTCCTTCGTGTTGCCGATATGTAACAGCGTGGTACATGTTGAGAACATACCGGAATTGGTTACTGGTAGTGTTATTAAGTTCAAAGACAAAATCAAAAATTTGGGATATGTGATAAACTCTAAGTTGACTTGTCTCGACCATGTTAATAGTGTTGTTAGTAATGTGTATGCCGTTTTGCGTAGATTGAAAATGTCCGCTGATTTTACTCCATTGGAAACAAGACGCAAGTTGGCAAAGCAACTTATTGTGCCACATATAACTTACTCTGAGCTTATATATAGTAAGCTCGATTCCGTATCCTCTCACAAAATCAATGTCTTGTTGAATAACGTTACGCGATATGTATATGGTCTTAAGAAATTTGACCATATATCGCTTTGGAAAAATAAGATTTTGGATTGCAGTATCGTGGACTACACTGCGGCCAGGAACTGCATATTTATCTATAAACTATTAGAATGGAAATCTCAAAGGTACTTATATGAAAAGCTTAAATTGAGTAAGTCTGACGTCTACTGGTCACGATCTAATTGTCCCAAAATACACCTATCTTAGCTCGTCGAGATTGTTTTTCATCAACGCTGTGAGACTTTGGAATAATATACCAGAATCTGTCAAGTCTGTGTTAAATAGAGGTAACTACAAATTGCTAATATGCAACTATTTTGCGTCACTGCGATGAGTGTGATCGCAATAATATTCTTTCTTTCCTTTCATCTGTCTCTCTGAACTCATTTTCTTCTACCTATGTATATGTTTAATTGTGCTTATGATTAGTTAAGGATTTACTTACGTTTTGCGTTAGTGCTAAGTTTATTTTAATTTAGTTTAATTTAATATGTTACTCTGTAATAAAATACCAAATGAAGTTGATGTACTTTAAAAAGATTCTTATCTTATTTGTACCACCACTTTTGTTCAAATAAATAAATAAATAAATAAAATAAATAAAATAAACCGATACAATTGAAAGCGTATCGAGTCCCTTTTTCAAAACGACCAATAATAACACAAATAATTACCAAGTTATTAGAAAACGATATAATTCGACCTAGTAAATCTCCATACTCGTCCCCTGTAGTGCTAGTCGAAAAGAAGAACAAAGAACATCGACTTTGCGTAGACTACCGTTGTCTTAATAAAATAACAGTGAAACAATCTTTTCCCATGCCGAATATGGAGGAGCAATTCGCCCAACTCGCCGGAAATAGATATTTCACTACACTCGATCTCCGTATGGGTTATCACCAAATTGAAATAGAAGAGTCGTCAAAACAATATACCGCGTTTGTGACATCGGGCGGACATTCCGAGTTCAATCGTATGCCTTTCGGTCTCGTTAACGCGCCAGCAACTTTTCAGCGCATTATGAACAAAATCGCCTCGGGAATGAATACGGGTGAAGTGCTGATTTACTTGGATGATATTATAATCCCAAGTAAAACGGTTTGTGAAGGACTTTTACGCTTAGAACGATTTTTAAAACGTTTAAAAGAAGCAGGGCTTACACTACGTTCCGATAAATGTAAGCTACTCGCGACGGAGATCGAATATCTTGGACACATCGTTAATGAAAAGGGAATAATGCCTGGCTTGCAGAAGGTAACCGCTATCAAAAACTTTCAACCACCGTCGAACACTACCGAGGTAAGAAGATTTTTAGGCCTTACCGGGTTTTTTATAAAATTTGTACGTGAATACTCTGTTATTTCGAAACCACTTACCATGCTATTGACGAAAGAAAATCAAGTAAAATTTACATGGGGCCCTGAGCAGCAGCATGCTTTCGAAACCCTTGTTAACGTCCTTACGCAGGAACCAGTACTTGCTTTATACGACCACAACTCCCAACATGAAGTCCATACTGACGCCAGTAACATTGGTCTGGCCGGTGTTCTTTTGCAATCAGTAGCTGGAGGTGAATGGCATGCGGTTTTTTATTACAGTCGCTATTGCATCGATACCGAAAGCCGCTATCATAGCTACGAACTTGAGGTACTCGCGGTTGTGGAGACCTTAGAACGTTTCCGCATTTACTTGTTGGTTAAACAGTTTCGACTCGTCACCGATTGCCCCGCTATTGCTCACGTAAAGGACAACAAAGAAATGAAACCTAAAATCGCACGCTGGTGGCTCAAACTACTTGAGTATGACTTTGTGTGCATACATCGCCAAGGAAGTCGTTTACAACACGTCGATGCCCTGAGCCGAATGCCGGATCAACCTGCTAAAGAGGTTGAGCCTGCTGGTCTTGTTTTCAGCGTAACTGCCGATGTAAACGATTGGCTCCTCACACTACAACTGCAGTATGAAAAACTAAGACAACACATAAACATTTTGAATGGTACAATAAAATCACAGCAAGAAAATACAGTAAAAGCAGAGTATCAACTCCGTAACCACCGTCTATACAAGAAAACACCTGATGGTCCTAAATTTGTGGTACCAAAAGGTGTACGCTGGCGCATCATCCAGTTCTGCCACGATCAGGCGGGACAGAAACTTCCAATGTTGTGTGTCCAGACACCATAAAACCTTTGCTTTGCAAAGTTCCTATAAAAAAGCATAGTGCATAGGGCGACATCTAACTCTACAGTTGAGAGATAGATGTCGCCCTATGCACTATGTACGCTACAGCGTAAATGAACGACACGCCATTTCTTTAAAACAGCATTGGGCAGAGAGAGCTTTTACTTTTCTCGCGCCTATACAAAGTGTATAGAAAGCTGAAAAGAGCTTTGCCCGCGGGTGCTCGTATGTATGTACATACATAATGCATATGCATGTGTGTATTGATGTATTGTGTGATTAATCTCGTTGTATTATTTTAATATCTATTGCAAAATTTTATACAGACAAGGCTAACAAGTAGAAAATAAATAAAATAAAAAACTTTTTAATATGCGTGGTTATATAAATGGACTAAAAGATAACTTTTGATTTTGAAATTTTAGCAAAAGTCATTATAAACAATTTATGAGATTGAAAATGAAAAGCGTGGGGCGCATGCATGTATGTAATACTCCTGTATTGGCAGTAAGAGTTAGTATCGTCCGAAAACATTACAGTACAGATATATCAATAAAACCGTACAAAAGAAAAGGAACGCATACGTTTACAAATAAACATATACAAAACACATACATAAAAACGGCACTCGCGTACACAATACATACCAGGGATGTTGCGAATATTTGCATTCGCACTCGTTATGCGAATGATTCGCATCATTTTACACATTCGCATTCGACATTCGCATCAAATTATAAGAATTTTTTGCGAATGCGAACGTGTACATGGGCACACTGATGTTGAAATGGTTCTTACCGCTCTATTCCCACAACACTGACAAAATTCATCATATGACTATTGTCACAATTACTGCGCCTAAAACACAATATAAACATTGGTTCGCCGTTGTCACTTACTCAGTAGGTCATAACAATAAAACTGACAATTGTCATACGACAGCTTAAAATAAATTTGCGGCATAGTATTAGGCGCGGTAGTAAAGGCAATAGTCAGCCGCTGAGTTTTGTCAGTGGTGTGTTATTTTAAGCTGTCGTATGACAATTGTCAGTTTTATTGTTATGACCTACTGAGTAAGTGACAACGGCCAATGGTCTAACCAGGGTGCGGGCAATAACCGCATGGTTAGCTTCAGACGCTAAACGGTTAAGTAGTATATCAAGCAACATTGATGGGCCTCTAACAAGTACTGTTAAAAGTCGTATAAGCAATCTAGAAATAATTTTAGATTCCTCCAGCGAAAGTAAAGGTTCGGATGTAAAATCTGTAGACATTAAAAATTGTAAAATAAAAGCTCAATTGAAGGCCTATCTTAAACAAAAACGGGCTTATCTCGGTGAAAATCCTCTCGACAGGTGGAATACTAAACAAAAATACGACAGATTGACAGATCTGGGCTGCAAGCAGGGCAATTTTTTAGTGCAGCCGGCCTTATATACGAGCTTCTAAGAAATCGTCTCATGGAAGAAAAGGCAGCAAAATTACTTTTTTTGAAATATAATGTGCCCCTTTTGAACTTTGACTACAAGATTAAAATACTGTATAGGTTAAGCACTCGTTCAATGTTCTAATAATTTACAAAATTTTTAAGTAATATAAACGATGACTAAACATTCGCATTCGCATTCGCACATTCGCATTCCGAAAATTCGCATTCGCATTCGCGAAATATTACATACTAGCAGACCCGGCGAGCTTCGTCCCGCCCAAGATTTTTATATATTTTATTGAAACTTTTTGGTCCAACATTTTCACCAACAATTCACGTTTACGATTTTCATTGGCACATTTGTCTGCTAAGATTAAGGTTTGGTGGTCATTTGCCGCTTTAAATAACCTAAGGAAAGTGTTATATCCGTTCTTGAAATGCTCCAGTTGTGGGGCATTTCATAGCACGGTTATTCGCAAAGCGAAATAAATTTTTTCCTCTTTACTCCCTGGCGGCAACAATGACCCGGTTCTATAGTGAATGTCCTAGAAGCTTTACAGTATAGTAGGTGGCAATTTCAAAATGGGTGCGAATCATTGTTCTACAGAAATGCAATATACATATACTTATTTCAGACGAAATACCTTAAAAGTTTGAACGCATAATAATATTGGAAAATCACATCCATTGGGCCAATTGCAACGCAGGAGCGTTCGATATACTCAATGGTGCAACAGGTCGATTTAATCTGACCTTCACGGCCCCTTTTCTCACTTGGCTATTTTTAGTAATAGCTCGACTTCAGCACCACTTGGCAGCACGTTTTTGCAATAGTATTGCATACATATTTAAAACATTAGCCAAATCGGATCATAAATAAGATTTTTAGTAATAACTCAACTACAGCGCCAAATGTCGGATTAAATTGCGAACTAAACCATCCAGAGACCCACTCAAATACACAAAAAGTTTCGTTAAAATCCGTACAACCATTTAGGAGGATTTCACTTACAAACACACCTACAGAAGAATAAAAAAATTCATTCAAAGATAGCTAAAGGTCGGTACGTTTGTAGGCCTCACACCCCTTTTCAAATAGCCCAAATTTTCTCCATGAGTATGGGCTTGATTTCAACTATATACATATCTCCATACGAAGTTCCGGTACTATACCATGAATACTTTCAGAGATATGCAGTATAAAAATTCGATTTATATGGGAGGTGCCACGCCCCCCTTTCCAAGAGATGCCCTTTTTCTTCTTGAGTATGCGATTGATTTCGTATATCTCCATACCAAGTTCCAGAACTCTACCATGAACACTTTCAGAGATATGTAGCATAAGAAATTCGGTTTGTATGGGAAGTGCCAAGCCCCCTTTACGTATAGATTTTTTTCAGCCTAAAACCATCCTTGGAACACGTGCGGCAGGTGGCAGTTTCAAAAAAATCGGTTCAGCCGCTCTCGAGCCTTGCGAAAACTAACAAACGGCTTTCTAAATATATATTAGTTGAGATATATTATATATTATAATTATATTTTGACAGTATCCGTTGTTTCTGATTGGCGCAAAAAAATCTTGCCTAGTGACGAATTCGCCCCTTGATATGGTCGTTACTTAAAGCTATTTATATTCGAAATTGCATGAAAATTGGAAAACAGGAATCTATAAGCTTATCCAGGCAAAAAGCCACCTACGTACCGAATTTTAAGCAAATCGGACCATAAATACGATTTCTTCGAACAGATCGGTCCCTGGTCCACTTCTCGGACAAAATGGATCATATATGCTAAAAAGCTACCTACGTACCGAATTTTAAGCAAATCGGACCGTAAATACGATTGTTTCGAATAGATCAGTCCCTGGTCCACTTCTCGGAAAAAGTTGACCATATATCCCAATATATGCTAAAAAACTACTTACGTACCGAATTTTAGGCAAATCGGACCATAAATACGATTTTTTGGAATAGATCGGTCCCTGGCCCACTTCTCGGAAAAAATTTATCACATATGCTAATAAATGCTAAAAAGCTACCTGCGCACCGAATTTTAAGCAAATCGGACCGTAAATTCGATTTTTTCGAATAGATCGGTTCCTGGACCACATCCCGGAAAAATTGGTCATATATGCTAATATATGCTAAAAAGCTACTTACGTACTAAATTTTAAGCAAATCGGACTATAATAAGATAAGAATAGACCGGTCCCTGGTCCACCTACCCGGTAAAATAGCCTAAAACATGGTGGTTACCGAAAGCTATTTGTATACAAAATTTCATGAAAATCGGACCAGCCGTTCGCGAGATTACCTGTTACAAAAAAAAGGGACTTCTCTTTATATAATTAGTATAGAGTATAGAAGTATAGATATAGATAAGGGCGCATGTAATAGACTTGAATTGATATGAAAAGTAATATATGTATGTATGTACATCAGTGGTGCACACAGGAGCCGGGATGCCGTTTGGATCTAAATAGATCCAATTGGATACATTTTTAGACGAATTTTTGCGGGATACTTATTTTTTCCTATCAGTATAAATGTGGATACTTTTTTAAATCGGCCAAAATTTTATATTTTCTATAAAGTTTTTTTCGTTCAAAAATAGATTTTCATTAATGACGTTTTCTAAATGTTATAAAAATCGCTACTTAAGCGTAAAATTAGAACGTTTTATTTTTTGTGAATGAAGCAATGAACATATGAAGAGATCTCACCAAAGCAGTGTAATAAGAGCTTTAACAGACCGCAGCGTTGATCCGGATCAACTCGGGAATTAACTGCAGTTAATCCGGATTAAGTCCCAGTTAATCCCGATCAACGCTGCCGTCTGTTTAAGCTTTTAGGCGCAATTGTTTAGTTAGCTAAAAAAAATGCTTTAAGCAAGATCTTAATATAATAATAGTAATAATAGATGGCGCTTACACATACGTTAGTGTTTGGCCGAGCTTCTCCTCCGATTTGTGGCGTGTGCCTTGATGTTGTCACACAATGATCTTAATATATATATATAAATTAAATATATCTCTTTCATATCACATATCTTCATTTGTTAATATAAAAAGAAAGAAGATCTCAATGTAGTTTAAAATACACTGTTTAAAAAGCTAAATTTGATTTATTCAAGGAAATTTTTATGAATTTTACTGAAAAGACTTTAAACACACTCTAAATTTTTTTGTTTATTTGCGCATTTTAAGAAAGGTAACCATTTTCCTCTTTTAATGTGTGCAAATTTGCACGCCGTGTAATAAAATTAAACACTGCCTGTTTACTTTAACATACCAAATTTTTCGCAGAGCGCAAAATAATACATAAAATGTTTAAAATAGAGTAAATGTAAGCCCCTAATGTTTATTATTTGTAGGAAATGTATTTTTAGTTTCAAAATTTTTGCAACTTTAAACATTTCATGTGTATATTTATGTATATATACATATGTTTTAAAGATTTCAAATTCAAAATCGAATCCTGAACATCTTATACGCATGTATATTTATCAGGGTACGAAAATAAACTGTACAAAACAATTCCCATTTGCTCATCGATCATCATATCATTTGTGGTTTTGTACAGTTTTGTACATAGTCAGAAACAAAGTGTAAGATTCACTGTCATTTTCCCCAACGAGAAACGTTTGCATTTCGTTTGTGACAATTGTACCATATGGTACGTTTTATATGTATGCAAACGTTTCAATTACGTGAAAAATATTTTTTTCTGTAAATTTTCATATCCAATTCGATTAAAAAACATTTTTATTTTTTTTATTCATTGCAGCCATTCGTTTTGTATTTAGTTATTGCATATATGTACATACATACATATATTTTTTTCTGCACGATTCATTTCGTTTGTTGTTTCGTATGTAATTACTAACTACTGTAGTGTACTATCGCCAAAGTGAACTCAGCCGTTTTGTTTTCGTATTGTACCGAACTGTTAAAGTAATAAACGAAACGAAATAGTAACGTACAATATAGTTTATTTTCGTACACTGATATTTATACAGATTCCTGTTGAAAAATAGATATTTTTCAGTAGTAGTTTTACACAAACTTTTCATAGTGTACAGGTACAAATGTAACATATTAACTACTATTTTTTATACTTACTTTACAAAATACTCATGTATAAAAGATGTAATTTATAAACTGAAATTACAAATGTTTGATTTTATGAAATATAAAAATATATATACACGTATTCCAAGTCCTTAGGATGGGTTAAATTATGTATTTTTCTTCAAAATTTTTGGTTTTCTTACAAATTATGAGATGGATACGTAAAAAAAAAATTGGATACATTTGGATACATTTTTGGCTGGTCGGTGATACATTTTCTTGAGACGGAGCGGCAACACTGCACGGGAGTCTCCGGAAGCTACTCGGCTTTCGCATACAAGGCGAGTGTGCGCAGCTACCGCACTTACAGGCTAACCCAATATTCACGCACGCCGGCAATTTACTGTCAAAAATTTCTCATGCACATACAACTTGTATGGGACCAACCGAAATTGAACGGCGTGCGTATGAAGCTAACTCAATTTCCAATTATTGTTATGCGTGACATTTTGATTTGACGTTTCGCTCAATGAAATCAAATGCAAACGCACGCAAGCCAATTTCGGGTGACGCAAAAAAACAAATTCGACGGCGTGCGTACCAAAACGCAAGCCGCGAATATTACTTGCTGTCTCCACAGGCAAAAGTTTTTGTCTTGATAATGATATCAGGCAATATTTTGCCAATGGAGACCGCATATTGCTCTTGGCAAGCAATAATTGTCAGAGTTTTTATCTTGATAAATATTGCCAGCAATTTGGTACTTTGACAGCTACATTTTCATTTGCGCGATAGCTTCGTGGAGACAACATTATCGATATTTCAATATAAAAGCAAAAATTGAACTGTTTTCTATTAAAATATGTGTTATTATTTGCTTGGGTGTGAAATAGCATATTTTTTAAACTTTTTAATTGATGAAATCCGACAAAAATTGCCATCTTATAAATGCTTTTATCAAGATAAAAATGCACCACGCACAAATATTGCCGCTGATAAAATTTTTATCATGCTATAAAAATGACAGTTGGTAGGCAAATACTTTTGCCCCTGGAGACGGGCCGTTAGGTTAGCCTGTTATGCGCCGCTAGCAGCCGATCAGATTGCGCTTGTACTTCATGCTGTAAGCGTCACTTGCGCGAGCTGTTTTGCTGAGTACACACATACAGATACAAAAATATTGCGCTTGTGTTGGGAGCTCTGCCAACGCTGTGCACCACTGATGTACATACATATGTATGTGGGTATATATAATAACGAACGCTTAAAATCGATCTCAAATTTTGTACAACGCTTTTATCAACTTACAATATTGCTTGTCCAGGCAGCTATAAAAGCTTTGCTTTGCAAAGTTCCTATAAAAACGCATAGTGCATAGGGCGCCATCTAACTCTAGAGTTGAGAAGTAGATGTCGCCCTATGCACTACGTACGCTACAGCGGAAATGGACGACACACTATTTCCTTAAATCAGCGTTGGACAGAGAGAGCTTTTACTCTGCTCGCGCCTATACAAAATGTATAGATAGTGCCTATCAGTGCTTTAAATGAAATTAATTGGTGCTCGTATGTATGTACATCAGCGTTTGGCAGAGAGAGCTTTTACTCTGCTCGCGCCTATACATACATATGTATATGCATGTGTGTGCACCAATCTATTAATATCGTTGAATTATTTTAATATCTATTGCAAAATTTTATACGGACAAGACTAAAAAGTAGAAAATAAATAATATTAAAAAAAAACACAAACATACATTCTGCCATTGTTTCTTTTAACTTGCTTCAAATAAATAGCCTTTATGTTATATGTATATTTATTTAAATAGATAATAAAATAATAATAATATAATTTTTCCCATTTAGTGAGTTAGTTTTTATAATTTCTTTATCCTCGTGCTAGTAGTATAAAGTTAGTGATACATACTGTGCTCTATAACCAAAGAAAACACGACTATTGTCGCATGTGTAAACGAAAAGAGAGTGTGGGTCACTCATGTAACAGAGTGCGTAAACTTATAAGATTATCTGCTTGATAAAGTTATCGGCCTAGATAAATACCACTAATAATTCTCAGTCCCATAGAATTTGTTTTGATAACTTTTGATTTTGAAATTTTAGCAAGTCATTATAAACAATTTATGAGATTGAAAATGAAGAGCGTGGGGCGCATGTAATAGACCAGAATTGAAGGGTAACATATATGTGTATGTGGATATATGAATAACGACCGCTTAAAATCGATCTCAAATTTGTACTTTCTCTGTAGAAATTTTAGGTTTATGATATGTAGTTTGACTATTGTAAATTAAATCTAATGCATGCGCCACAAGCTTTTCGTTTTCAATCTCATAAATTGTATATAAAGACTTTTGCTAAAATTTCAAAATCAAAAGTTATCAAAACAATTCTATGGGACTGAGAATTATTATTTTATACTTTTTAGTCCATTTATAAAAGCGTTGTATATTAAAAAGTTTTTTTTATTTATTTATTTCTTAATTTTTCACTTTGCCTATCGCTGATTTCAAAAATGTCTATTAAAAGTAGCCAAACATGTAGTATTTATTAAAAAAAAACATGTAGCATAAGTATTTAATTTTAGTAGTACATGCCTCAAATTAATTGTTAAACAATACAACCCTGTAGTTGAAANAATAATACTTCTCAGTCCCATAGAATTTGTTTTGATAACTTTTGATTTTGAAATTTTAGCAAGTCATTATAAACAATTTATGAGATTGAAAATGAAGAGCGTGGGGCGCATGTAATAGACCAGAATTGAAGGGTAACATATATGTGTATGTGGATATATGAATAACGACCGCTTAAAATCGATCTCAAATTTGTACTTTCTCTGTAGAAATTTTAGGTTTATGATATGTAGTTTGACTATTGTAAATTAAATCTAATGCATGCGCCACAAGCTTTTCGTTTTCAATCTCATAAATTGTATATAAAGACTTTTGCTAAAATTTCAAAATCAAAAGTTATCAAAACAATTCTATGGGACTGAGAATTATTATTTTATACTTTTTAGTCCATTTATAAAAGCGTTGTATATTAAAAAGTTTTTTTACTTTATTTATTTCTTAATTTTTCACTTTGCCTATCGCTGATTTCAAAAATGTCTATTAAAAGTAGCCAAACATGTAGTATTTATTAAAAAAAAACATGTAGCATAAGTATTTAATTTTAGTAGTACATGCCTCAAATTAATTGTTAAACAATACAACCCTGTAGTTGAAATCATTGGATTACATTCCAAACATATGTGAAGTTGCAATCCACAAAAAGCTTTTACTTTTGGAACGCATAACAAAAGCTCCACGCTGCAACTATAAAAGCGCGAACCCTCGAGTAGAAGTGTCACACTATCGATAGTCACATCATATGTAGTTTTGATAGTTTTCCGAAAAACTATCAATATTCACGATAGTCTCGAAAAAAACAAAACTATCGATAGCACTATCGATAGCGCTAAATCAGTTAGGTTGCTTTGCTTTTACAGGATCATAGTGAAATAAATATTATCTTATAAAAGTTATAATCATTCAAAATTAAGTAACTGCTTAGCCAAAATACTTCTCTTTTTAGAAAGTTCAAAAACAAACACAAGTTATACAAACAAAACAGGATTTACGATTAACATATGTATGTATGATTTCAAAGAAATTGGGAGAGATGATCGATAGTCCTACTAAACTATCGATATTTTCGATAGTATAAGAAAAAACTATCAATGTGTATTGATAGTCTAAAAAAATTGAAACTATCGATACTATCGATAGTTTGACAACTCTACCCTCGAGCGATCGTCTTCACTTGCGATAGACGTTCACTCGAGAGGTAAGTCTTCTGTAATTAGTCGTGGGCTGCGGTGGTGGCCCGATTACTTATACAAACATACATACACACTATTTCTAGTATTACATTAGACGAACAGCGATAAGCTGGTCTCTAATGATAGTATTTTACAAATTAGTTGAATAGTGCCAAACTGGTCGCTAATAGTAATTTTCCTATATTTAGTTGAACAGTGCCAAACTGATCGCTAAATTTATCAAAATAATATCTACGATTTGATGTTATTTAATTCCCGTGTAAATAATTTCATTTGTTTAAGGTTTATACATTCATGTACTAAACAATCCACGCTCAAAAACTTTTCAATAAACTCAATTATATTTTCTGCATAATAATAATTTTATAACTTGGCGCCCAACATCGTGGCAAACCTCTCGAGTTATTTAAAACCATTACGCCGAAGCGAAAGAATTGCAAATTCTAACATGACTCAGTTTACTACCGAACAATTCGAGCGGCTTATGCAAGCTGTCGGCCATTTTAATACACGAGCTGGCTCGTATAGCAATTGTACTGCTCGTTAAGGTGGTGAACGCGACTCCACAAAGGTTGAGGAGTTTATTGCTGCTGTAGCGACATTTAAAGCCGTTGAGAAAATAAATGATGCCGACGCAATCATAGGTATGCCGATGATTCTTGAGGGCGACGCCGCAGAATGGTGGCGTGGTGTACAAGAAAAAGCAAAAGCTTTTGACGATGTTGTCCGAATGCTCCGAGAAGCTTTTTCCCCTCTGAAACCATCATGGCGAATATACGGTGATATTTTTGAATGTAAGCAACAAAAAAATGAACCGACAGACACTTTTGTTCGAAAAAAGCGTGCACTGTTTTCACAACTCACAAATGTGCCGAACGAAGCCGATCAAATCGACATTTTGTTTGGAATGCTGCACTTGCAAATTCGGGACAGGGTGAGTCGTAAGCGAATTAATACATTCGATGATTTATTGAACGAAGCTCGCGAAGCCGAGTTGACCCTGCGAGAACACAAAACGCCGACTGTGAACGCTGATAAAGCTGTTGTTAGCACAAGTGGTCCAGTACGATGCGATTTTTGTCATAATGCTGATGTGTGTTTTAAAAAGAAGAACGAAGAAGCAAAGCAAGCACAAACACAAGCGATTGCACATTCAATAGTGAGGAAACCAACTTTCGCATGTTACGGTTGCAATGCGCCAGGTATTACACGCGCAAACTGCCCCAAATGTGCAAACAAACCATCCACGAGTCATGGTGCGGTTAATTTTAACTCGTTAACTATTACAATTGGAAGAAACATTCCAATTGCAAATGTACAATTGTTTGGTCTGCCTGGACAGGTTTATTTTGATTCCGGAGCGCGAACCAGTGTAGCCAGCGCAAATTTGAAACGGATAATGGATTTTAAAGGTTGCATATACCAAAGACTTGAGTGCGAAATCACTCTCGGCGACGGTAGCACGTCACTCCAAAAATGCCTTACAACTAAATGCGACATGGTAATAGGTGGTCGCTGTTTAAATATTCGGTTTATGGTGCTACCAGATGCAATTGGTAATCGAACGTTGATTGGCGCAGATTTCTTGGAGCAAGCAGGAATAGTTTTGAATATGGGTCAAAGATATTGGTACTTTGAGAGTAATCCAACACAGCATTTTGACTTCGCAGAACAACTGCCACTCGAATTAAATGTTGTGGAAAGAGTGAAAGTATGCGCAGTCGAAACCAAACGCAAACCAGAAGAGGCAGCTTTCAAAGAGATTGATAAGCCAAAAGTCTACATGTCTGAGTTTGAGTATTACGGTCCTGACCTGCCAAACGATTACTCACCACATACGATACAAAGTATATTTAAAGATGCCATTCCACCAAACATGGTTACGCCCGAACGACGCAAAGGCCCTAGCTTGTTTAACGGGGTTGTTTTTAATAACAATGCCACTGATAATATTTATTTATTTTCATTTGACTTTCGATTCCTTAAAGAAAGTGATGGCGTATGGTTGGAAGTTGCAGAGAAGATTCGGCTCGATAACATTCTCCAATCGCATGCAAACGTTTTTAGTGCGTCGTGTGAGCCTACGCCATATGCACAGCATTTTATCGATACTGGTGAACACGAGCCCATTGCATCACCTGCGTACCGATTGTCGTTTGCGAAACTAAAAGAACTAAAAAGCGAAATTAACAAGATGCTCGAAAATGAAGTTATTGAAGAATGTGAGTCAGCGTGGTCATCACCTGTTGTTATGGTGCCTAAAGAAGACGGTGGTACTCGTGTCTGCGTAGACTATCGCAAGCTAAATGCGATAACAAACCCAGACCGATACCCCTTGCCTCGAATGGATGACCTGTTGCACGCTGCAAAGAGTACCAAATTCATGACAACTTTAGATCTACAAAGCGGGTATTTTCAAGTTGCAGTTGCAGAAAAAGACCAAGACAAAACGTGCCTTATTACGCCTTTTGGTACATATCGGTTCAGGAGGATGCCTTTTGGTCTTCGCAATGCACCTGCTACATTTAAGCGATTGATTGATCGGTTCACGACAGCCTTGCCAAATGTGCACATTCTCGCATATCTTGATGATATCATAATTTGTTCACCATCGTTTACAGTGCACTTAAATGACTTGAACGATGTATTTGTAAAGCTAGAGAAGTTTAGGCTGCATGTTAATTCTGGCAAAAGTCGGTTTTGTTGTGCCAGTGTCAAGTACCTTGGCCATATTATAACAACCGCAGGCATACAAGTTGATCCAGGAAAAACTCTGGCGATCACACATCGACGAGAACCACGAAATATTAAAGAACTGGTATCATTCATAAAAACATGCTCTTGGTACCGACGCTTCATTGATCGTTTTGCTGAAACTGTTAAGCCACGTACAGACTTAATGAAAAAGAATACTGAATGGCAGTGGGGAGTCCCATAAATTGAAGCTTTTAATAACCTTAAGAAACTACTTGTTTTCCCTCCAATTTTAAAGCAAGCCGAAGACAACGTTCCATTCATTATTAAAGCAGATGCAAGTGCTTATGCTTTGGGAGCAGTTTTAATCCAGGGGAGAAGGAACACGAACACCCTATCGAATACGCAAGTCGGCTGTTGACATCAGCAGAGAGAAATTATTCAACTACCGAAAGCGAAGCGCTCGCCATTGTGTGGGAATGTGCCAAATTCAGAGGGTACGTCGAAGGAGCCGAAGTATTATTGATGTCCGACCACCAACCGCTAAAATGGCTATTAACAACAAAATCACCGTCAGGCCGCCTTGCAAGGTGGGCATTGCAAATACAGCAATATAACCTAAAGATTGACTATACGCCAGGGAGAACAAATTCTGTTGCCAATATGCTATCACGACCACCCTGCGATGCGAAAGATAACTCTGTGAACTGTATTTGTGCTTTCCAAGCCGACTTTCCACGTAAAAAGGCAGATGAGTTACGAGAAGGTCAACTTAAAGATAGTTATTTGAAAAACATAATTACTTCTTTAGAAGAAGCTGACGAAAATGCCACCTTATGGTGCAATCGTGGCTACGTTCTTAACAACGGCGTATTATATAGTTATGCGAATGATGATTCAGATGACGCACAACTCGTGATACCTGACCACGAGCGTGTGAACATCCTGAAGACGTATCACGATGACAGCACTGCCGGTCACTACGGAGCAGAACGAACCATAGCACGTATTTTAAGTCGCTACTTCTGGCCAGGAATGCGCACAGAAATCACGAAGTATGTAAAGAAGTGCGTTAATATGAAACCAATGGGGTTGCTTCAAACAACAAGCAGCAAACAGCGATTCGAAGTTGTTGCAGTAGATCTATTTGGTCCCTTACCAAGAACTGAAGATGGTTTTCAATGGATCTTGATTGCGGAAGATGTTGCCCATAAAACAAGCGACTGCCGAAAATTGCGCTAAACTACTGGTTGATGAGATCTTCCTACGATATGGTGTCCCCAGGCGTCTTAAGTCGGATAATGGAGTGCAATTCGTGTCTGCAGTTATGCAACAAATAGTTTACTGCCTGGGCATTCGTCAAGTCTTTACACCGGTTTATCACCCCGAAAGCAACCCAGTTGAACGGAAGAACAGGGATCTTAAGGCTCAACTGGCAATTATCGTTCAAAATCAACATAACGTATGGAATATTGGGTTACCCTCAATACGGTTTGTAATCAACTCAGTGAAATGTCAATCTACCGGCTACACAGCAGCTTATCTCACCTTTGGAAGAGAGTTGCGCACAATTGATGACGTAGAGCACGATATACGAACAATAGCAGATAATGAGAATTTTATTCCACAAATTACACCGTATCTGAAAAGCATAGCAGATAATTTCAAGAACGCTCGAGAGGTTGAACAGAAGATGCAAGATCGCAACAAAATGTACGCTGATAAACACCGACGACCGCAGGTTAAAATTGAAGTAGGAGACGAAGTCCTAGTTACAACTCACGTATTAAGCCAAGCAAAGAAGGGAATCAGCCAAATTCGTACCAAAACGTGATGGTCCTTATATTGTTATACGCAGAATTGGTGCATCTACATTTGAAATCGCATCAAAAACTCAACCAGAAGTACCACTTGGAGCACACCACGCATCTGCCTTAACGCTGTATAAAGGTACCAACGCCAATGAAGAACCAGTTCCAGTCCAACCAATACGTAAGAGAGGAAGACCGAGAAAACGCCTATAAGTGTGTGATGACCGATCCGCTTACTCTACGCTCATCAAGGGGGAGACTGTAGCATAAGTATTTAATTTTAGTAGTATATGCCTAAAATTAATTGTTAAACAATACAACCCTGTAGTTGAAATCATTGGATTACATTCCAAACATATGTGAAGTTGCAATCCACAAAAAGCTTTTACTTTTGGAACGCATAACAAAAGCTCCACGCTGCAACTATAAAAGCGCGAACCCTCGAGCGATCGTCTTCACTTGCGATCAGGGATGCCGTTTGGATCCAATTGGATACATTTTTGGGCGAATTTTTGCGGGATACTTAATTTTTCGTTAAAGATGGTAGAAAGCATTACGTTTTCTGAACGTATAAAGAATCGCTATTAAGCGTGAAATTAAAGCATTTTATTTTTTATGAACGAAGCAATGAACATATGAAGAGATCTCACCAAAATAGGTATAAGCGCAATTGCTTTAATTATCTTAAAAGGATGCTTTAAGCAAGATCTTAATATACATATCGTCGTTTAAAGTACAAAACCGCGTATCAACAAAATGCAAAACCGCGTATGTGACGTTGCATAAATTATTTTCTAGAGAGTAAGAACACTCATATTTCAAAATGGTTCTCTTTTTTATAAAGCAATCGCATTTCTGGCTAGTATATTTCAGGACGAATGGATAAGGATTGAGCTTGTGTGAGCAAATCCAATTTTTGGCAGCAAATGTCAGTTACGCGATTTTGCAGAATGACGATACGCGGTTTTGTACTTTAAACGACGATATACATATATAAAGTAAATTATACTCTTTCTGTAGTAATATCTTTCATATCACATATTTTCATTTGTTAATTTAAAAAGAAAGAATATTTCAATGCAGTTCAAAAAACTAAATTTGATTTATTTAAGGAGACTTTATGAATTTTACTGAAAAGACTTTAAATACACTAAAAAAATTGTATTTATTTGCGCATATTAAGAACCAGTTTCCTCTTTTAATGTGTGCAAATTCGCACGCCGTGTAATAAAATTAATCATTGCCTGTTTACTCTTACATACCAAATTTGTCGCAAGAGCAAAATTACACATAAAATGTTTAAATAAAGTAATGTTTAATATTAGTAGGAAATGAGTAGTCCACTTGCAAACAGCGTTATGTGATTTTATAATAGAAAGCCATAAATTTAAAAAAGTGACTACGACAACAAGTAACATTTAAATTGAATCTTTTTTATTATTATCTGAAAATTTGGATAAATAGGAGCCTTATGAAATTGTAACATAACATAACATGCCATAAGATAACATTAACAGTCTATACGACCTAAAGCAGCTTTCTAAGTTCATCAGAAGATTGATACTTTTGAAAGTTCATAAATAAGTATGATAGCGACGTTTGGAAGAAGACTTAATACTTGATGCTATTTTTTTCAGAATATAAAAAGATTTTGCACTCTGTTGTTAGTGGACATGAAACTACTTTATATACTGGTACGTAATCCGCCAAAAACTAAGAATCGAAAAAATTTTACACAGCGCACTTTGCAAGTAGACTACTCAAATGTATTTGTAGTTTGAAAATTTTTGCAATTTTAAACATCCTATATATGTGTATTTATGTGTATATTTTAAAGACCCCAAGTTCAAAATCAAATACTGAACATCTTATACGTATATTTATACAGATTCTTGTTGAAAAATAGATACTTTTCAGTAGTAGTTTTATATGCTCTTTTTAGAGTGTACTTGCACTTATTATATTTACTTTGCAAAATACTTATGCACAAAAAATGTACTTTATAAATTGAAATTACAAATACTTGATTTTATGCACATGTATTCCAAGTCCTTAGGATGGGTTAAATTATGTCTTTTTCATGAAAATGTTTGGTTTTCTTACAAATTATGAGATGTATATGTACCAAAAAAAATTGGATACATTTGGATACATTTTTGGCTTGGTCAGGGATACATTTTCTTGAGACGGCGCGGCAACACTGCTTGCGATAGACGTTCACTCGAGAGGTAAGTCTTGTGTAATTAGTCGTGGGCTGCGGTGGTGGCCCGATTACTTATACAAACATACATATAAACACTATTTCTAGTATTACATTAGACGAACAGCGATAAGCCCAAAAACTTTTGAATAAACTCAATTATATTTTCTGCATAATAATAATTTTATAAACATTTATTTTCGAATAAATAGGTACCTCACCTAATGCAATTGCATACAATTTTTCAAAATGTTATTCAATTTCAGCGATATCACGGCCTTGAATTTACATGTGTATGTACCGGACTTTCAAATTTCATGAACAGTGTGACTAAGGAATTCGTCAATATTTGATAAAAAATGATTTATACAATGGCTCTTAAGAAATTATTAATTAATTAAGAATTTATTTTTCATACAAATTAAGAAAATGGGCGAGATACAGCCCACTTATACGATATATGCGTATCTCAAAAACTACTTGACCGATCTCGATGGAATTTGACACACACATTATGCTTAGCCTCCTTAAGCACCGTCTTGAAAATTTTTGAAATCCGACAAAAACTACGCTCTCCACCCACATAACGGTAATTTCAAAAAAACTCAAAGCTAGCTATATTATAGGAGGAGTACAACGGATGAAAAATAACCAAGCTGTTAATAGGTAAGTGTATCAAGTACGAACGAAACCGTAATTTTGAGTTTTTTCGAAAAAACGATCAGGTAGGATTTCAAGAAAAGCAGTTTTTTGATCTGAAAGTATTTTTCAAAAAACTGATGAAAAAATTTTTTGGATCCATTTTAATCGAACCTATGCATGCTTGAGGATCACTGTGCTTAAGAATAATTTTCGTCTTGAAATAAACGTCCCAAGAGACGAGAAAAATAAAAGTCCCCTATAATTATTATGAAAAGACGTATTAAAGAAAATTCAAAAGATCCCTCAGTTAAAGCCGTAGGTAACAGTTCTGCTAAATGTTAGTTAGTCAATAGGTACATTCGCTTCAAATCTCCAGTAAAAAATGTCCAACAGCTAAATTCCTTCGAAATGTCATCTGTTCTCTCACAAGAGAAAAATATCCAAAATAGTACGCGAACAGAAAATTTGCAGAAGCTTGCAAGTTAGACGAACAGCTGAGAGAAATTTGGTTTACATTCAAAAGTATAAAATTGAAGACGTAAGAAAACAAATCCGGAAGTCTTATCCTGATACAGTTCACTGACTAAATGGATAATTACTTACTTCTTACAAGTTTAATTAGTCGCATTTTACTATTTTAACTTCCAAACAATCAAATTCAATTTAGCGATTTGCGTAAATTCCAGCTGTTTTTGATCAGCTGTTTTCTTGTTGGCAAATTGCTGTTGGCAAAAAATTTTCCAGCAGAAACTAGCAGCTTTCCCTCAAAATGAAATGTCATTTTGTTCTCTCAATTTCCTTTACTTTGCAAGTTTTTTGCGTACGCGAACATAAAAAGCTGATAGTTTTTATAACTTTCAATAATAATCAGGTACGCGAATGCAACTAATTGTGAACGGTATTTTGACTTTTTTTTTTGGAGAGCACAAAGACTCACACTTATACGTTGTATATTTATTTTAAATCTGGTACTTGTTGCCGGAATTCAAGCAATGGCAAAGCTTTATATTGCGGTAGCAGATCTTCAGTGGAGAACTACCGGGGCATAGCTAAGCTTTCTGCAATTCCTAAATTATTTGAAGCAATTATAACAAATCAGTTGACGCATTCTATCTCCTCTACCATTTCATACAGTCAACATGGACTATGCAAGGGCAAATCAACTTCTACAAATTTACTTGAATCAACATCCTATATCTCAAAAGAATTTAGTGAAAGCAAAACTGTTGATGTTATATATACTGACTTCAGTAAAGCATTTGATAAAGTGTGCCACTCGTTACTCATCTATAAACTTGATCTTCTTGGTCTTCCACCTAATTTTCTACGTTGAATCTCTTCATACCTCTATGATAGATCACAAAGGGTAATGTTTACAAATACTATCTCTGACGTCATAGATGTTACTTCAGGAGTCCCTCAAGGTAGCCACCTAGGCCCGGTTCTGTTCTTGCTTTTTATAAACGATATTTCTACAGATATAAAATTTTCCAAAATTTTTATGTTTGCAGATGATGTGAAACTTCATAAATCGTACGTTTCAATTAAAGAAAGGTCTTTGCTACAATCAGACTTAAACAGCATGGCTTATAGACCAGTTATGCATACTTCGCTTTGCATGAGAGTTGTCACATAAGAATCCGTTAAATCCGTTGCGTGTAAGCGGTTACCCAACGCATAGCACTTAACATGTAGAATTATGTTGGGTTTTGATTTTTACGTGAAAATGGTATAGCAGTGCAAGTATGCATAACTGGGCTATTACTGTTGTAAAGTAAATCTTATGCCTCTAAATCTTAAGAAATGTAAAGTAATGTGCTTCTCGCGAAGAGCTGTTCAGCCCTTTTGTTATAAAATAGGTAACCATAACCTGGAACATGTATACAATTTTGTGGACCTTGGTATCACAATGGATCCTAAGCTCAAATTTCATCTTCACACTAATGTGACAGTCAACAAGGCTAATGACCCAATTCTGTGTTTTCTTAATAATTTTTTGTAAAGAATTTTATCAAGATTTTTATCAAGTAAAAGCTCCCTTCGCATTCTGTGTCAATATTTATAAAACAAAAAGGTCTATGTCTTCCACATGAGTGGAACTGATTTCATTGTCACATATGAAAAATATGAATTTAAAAGCAAAAAAGCTTTTGACTGCCGTAGCAAAGTAGGTAAAGATGTCGACTATAATTCCGTGTGTCGCAGGTTCAGATGCTGGCACATGGAGTATTTCATTGTTAGAAACAAATTTATTAATATACAAAATTTATACATTTCACATGAAATTTCAATTGTCAATAGCATTTTCAATCTTGATAATTTATCAAGAAAAGAGCCTTTGATTTCTGTGCTAGAATACCTATTCTTGATAAATAATAAAGATTTGCCAAATTATAAAGATTTTTGGCCTTATTCATAAAAAATAAAGTAGGTTTAAAGAGCTTTATAAATTGACGTTTTCATACATTTTTCAATTTATAAACCTTTTATAAAGCTACTTTATTTTTTATGAATAAGGCAATTTAAATTTATCAAGTGCACAAAATCGGGCTGTAAATGTGTACTTGCATTTGTGAAACGATGGTCAAAAGAATTTTGTGACCCTTATATCACTAGAACCCTGTTTACAATATTAGTTAGACCGGTTCTGGAATACGGTTCGGTGGTTTGGAATCCAAGGTATCAAATTTACTCAGACAAGATAGATTCAATTCAAAAACAATTCCTCCTTTTTGCTTTAAGAAATTTCCTTTGGGAAACTCAATATGTATAACATTCCTTATACGACCCGATTAAAACTTATTAATCTTCCAACACTTGTCAGTCGCAGGGAAATGCTTGGTACATTTTTTATGGTTACATTACTGACAGGCTCAGTTTCAAGTCCGCTTCTTCTGGGTGAAGTTAGACTTAATGTTCTCTTTGGTGTATCAAGCCACTTTAGTCCCCTATTTTTGAAAACCTGTAAAACTAATTTTAAATTACACGAGCCACTCCGTTGCTTATGCCAGGATTTTAGCTCTCATTCCAGCATATTTGATATATCTGATTCGCTTTTCAGCATTAAGAAAGCGATACTATCCTCTCTCAATAAATGATTGACAAACATAAATGGCCGCCTGCAGGGCCACGCTGAGATCGGGCGCAACGCGCGCTATGTGGGACCGCTATAGGGATCTGAAGAAGGTAGCGAGGCGTATTTGCTGCAATAAGAAGGGAGAGGCCGAAATACGTGAGTGCGAAGAGCTTGAAATGCTGGCCGACAGGAAGAATGCCCGAAAATTTTACCAGAGAGTTAGCTGACTTACGGAAGGATTCAAGACCAGGGCGTACTCCTGTAAGAATAACAATGGCGACCTAGTAACTGATGTTCAGAACGTACTTAAATTATGGAGGGAACACTTTTCCACCCTACTTAATGGTAGTAGCCCTGAAAGTTGTGGAGTGTGACCGAGTAGATGTTCCACCGCCTGCCTATGACGAGGTACGAATAGCAATAACGCGGCTGAAAAACAACAAAGCTGCTGGAGCTGACAGCCTGCCATCTGAGCTATTCAAGTCAGGGATGATAAATAGGTTTTTGAATTTTGTACCAAATGGCCAAAAAAAAGTACTAAATCAGCCGAAAAAGTACCATCATTTAAAAGACCATACACCATATAAACACATATGTTTTTAAATTAGGTAAATATCTCTATTGGTACGTGCATTTAACATCTCCAGTAAAACATGTCCAGCAATAAAATTTCCGTAAAATGTCATCGGTTATCTCACAAGAGGAAAATATCCAGTATAGTTTGCAGCAATTTTCAAGCTATCCGAACAGCTGCTAGAATTTTTGTTTAGATTCAAAAGTGTAAACAGAAAAAACTCTCCATCAATCTAAAATTCATGCAACCGGATCACTGAGGCGTTTTCCAAGCAGAGGTAGCCGCAATACAGGAGGCTTCGGATTGTTTGCTCTCTAGTGTAACCAATTTTATGTATGCGAATATCTATTTCGACAGCCAAGCAGTTTTGGATCCTTGTTGGTTCGTTAGAAAACGGTGAAGACTGGTTGTGCTTCCTTATCGACCGCATCGGATAACTAAGCTATTAAGCTCATTTGGGTTTCGGGTCACAGCGAAATCATGGGTAACTGCGTAGCCGATGAGCTGGTAATACAGGGAACCCTTGAGAAATTGCTCAAGGTCTGGGTGCTCCGCTGATCTCATGCGGTCTCCTTCTGGACAGATGGGCGTTTAGTCAGCTCAGCGTGCGCTGGGCAAAGACCTTTTGGATGCAAGGTGGCTAAGTCCTTCTGACCACGTGTAGACCAGGGGCGGTCCAGGGAGCTTGTGAGACTAAGCAAGTTACACTTCTCACTTCTTGTGAGCGTTCTAACTGGTCATTGCGTTATAGGTAAGCATGCAGTAAGGCTGAATATCATCGATGACCCTTACTGCACCAGCTGCATGGTGAATAGTGGTATGGAATTATCTCAACACCTGATGCTCTGGAGTTCCTACAAGACGCTATATATGTCATCGTCCTGTTCCTACCCTCTCACCCTTTCCAGCTTTCCCATGTCTTCCCCCCTCCTCTTCCCATATAACAGCATACGTATGTTTTGTGGAGTTGTACTCTAAGTTACCAATACAAATAAATATATCAAGGTAATCAAAAAAAGCGTACAAGTATGTTTATTACGTGCATGTAACACAAAAACTTTACAAAAAAAAAACAGTTACGTTTAACGTAATCGAAGTTTCACAAAAAAAATTTTGCAACTGTTTGTTGATTTTAGCAAGTCTTTCGTTGTTAAGAAACACCACGTATTTACTTCTATGAGGTAGAAAAAGATGATAATATTTTCATCCACAGAAATTCCAATTTCCAAGTATACACAATGGTATTGCGAGAGAATTTTGCGTAGCGCCGTATTTTGACAAAATTGTATCAAAAATTTCGATGTAGTACCAATGTACATTTGGAATTCAAAATGTACCAAAAAAGTACAATTGTACCACCAATTTCATCACTGATTCAAGTACGGCGGCGAGGAGTTGATAAGATGCATGCATCAACTCTTGTGCAGAGTATAGTCAGATGAACGCATGCCCGACGACTGGAATTTAAGTGTGCTTCGCGCCAACTACCGCGGGATCAGCCTTCTAAGCATAGGTTACAAGGTCTTATCGAGCGTATTGTATGAAAGACTGAAGCTTACCGTCAATGAACTGATTGGGCCTTATCAGTGTGGCTTTAGACCTGGAAATTCACCATAGACCAGGTATTCACAATAAAAAGACCCGCAAGAAAAGGATCGACACTCACCACCCATTTGTCGACTTTAAAGCCGCTTTCGACAGCACTAGAAGGAGTTGTCTATACGCCGTCATGTCTGAATTTGGCATCCTTTCAAAACTCATACGGCTGTGTAAAATGACGTTCAGCAATACAACCAGCTCCGTCAGAATTGGCAAAGACCTCTCCGAGCCGTTCGCAACCAAACAGGGTTTCAGACAGGGCGAATCCCTTTCATGTGGCGTTTTTAATCTGATGTTGGAGAAGATGATAAGAGCTGCAGAACTGAACCGCTCAGGAACAATTTACTACAAGAGCGTACAATTGCTGGCTTATGCTGATGACATCGACATCATCGGTAACAAAAACCGCGAAGTCTGTTCTGCCTTTTCCAAGTTGGATAAGGAAGCAAAGCGGATGGGTCTGGTGGTAAATGAGGACAAGACGAAGTATCTCCTGTCATCAAACAAACAGTCAGCACATTCGCGCCTTGGCACCCACGTCACTGTTGACAGTTATAATTTCGCGAAAGTAGAGAGAGAGAGGCCGAAATACGTGAGTGCGAAGAGCTTGAGATGCTGGC